>NC_049987.1:16208877-16224954 GCF_000003815.2 Branchiostoma floridae | reverse complement strand
AACTTACATTCCTTGTATCTTTCTTTGAAAATTATTTGTGCTAATTTCCACACCTGCCTGTGTGGCAGACTTGTCAATCACTAGTATCAGTTCAGTTGTTTGATCTAACTTCTTCTCGTCTCCTAAGCTCAGCCAGTAGAAATTAGCACCTTTTGCATTGCAAAATACCTGTGGCAGGCTTAAAGGGATACAAAGAAGCCTTAACTTCAAATTCTAGACAGTCAGAAGTTTGAGTTGTAAAATTTTTTAGGTGCTCAGAAACATTCTGGTTGCACAAAAGTAAAACATCACCTGAAAAGCTGGAATACAACTTGAGTAATTTCAAACTCGGTATTACAACAAAGATTTTAGCATTTTTTCTGACAAATCTAAATGTCAACAGCATGCTGTACACTAGCGTACAAATCAATGGTACCTTTACCATACATGGCCCTACATACATATAACATTATACATTTTACACAATATCTCGAAGATTAGGTGCACAGCTCAAATTTGGGGAACACAAAAGTGTATAACGTTACATACATTGATACAAGTATTTCCAGCCTTGTATCGAGGCAGACAAATCAATTTTGTCAGTCAACTCATTATGACAGTTCTTTAATTCAGTAATCTAGTATTTCTTTATCTGTCAAAGAAAAGATATCCTTCCTGCAGATTTGAACATTCCAAGATACACTCAGGGCAGTTATGATAAATGCATTGCAGTTATATTTTTTTTTATGCTACTACATTTATCAGAAGATCTGTGTTCTTGTTTTCTGGAAAACCTCTACTCTTCATGTCCTTACCATGTTAGAAGTTAGACCCCTTTGATCACACCCCCAAAAAAATAAAACAAAGTTAGTTACAGTTATTGAGTTAAACATTTTAATTTGGATCAGAATTTCTTTATCCACTTTAAAAAAGTCTCCACATCCCAGATTCTGATATGACGTTCAGAGTTAACACTAGTACTGGAGGGTTAACTAGATTCAATGAAATTTAATTCTGTGACACCATCCATTTTTCTCTTCCATGGAAATCTTGACAGATCATCTCTGGCTAATACCGTATAGTTCTACTGAAATTGAGCAGCCTGAGTCTACAGATTATACAAGGTGCTATGATCCCCCACCTAGATAGGGTGAGCTTCAAAATACTGACTGTAGGTAACATACATTTGCATAATTCCACCAGGTGCCATTATACCGCCACCTCAAAAAAACGTTGTTATAGAGGCCTTCTCAAGATTGTCTTCAACACCTAAATATTTGAATTGTATTATATTTAGGATATTTAACATTTAGTGTTCAAGACAATCTTGGGAAGACCTCTATACTAACGTTTTTTGAGGTGACGGTATTATGGCACTTGGTGGAATTATGATAGTAGAATTATGATAGTTACTATCCTCCCCCCACAAGAGTTGGCAGCCAACCTGAATTCTGAGTCTGGGGTAAAAATTAGCCTGATTTAATCTCGCTTATAGCAGCCTGCCCACAACTGCCAGCCTCCGCGTGGAGGGGCCAGTTACAGCCCCGGACAGCAGAGTTTGTGTTACACTGACTATATAGGTAAAAATAATATTCTTTATTGCAAAATCATCGATACCCGAAGGCTAATTGCAAAGATACATGAATGAAGTACAATGATGATAATGATACTGAATGGTAAACAATAACAAAATGGACATTCAGTGAAACAGGGGTCATCAACTAGTGACACTTCTAATCTAAAATCCATTCTGGGGATCATATGGGCTCTAAAGCCTGGGCTGTCTGTGTGAGCCCTGAAAACAGTCTGGCATCTTGGCAAAAAACGCTTGAAATCCCTCTGACAACCTCCCCCTTCTCACAAATGCGTAACTTAGAATTAGATGTTCTAAACAAAATCAGACAAGCTGATATTGGAATTACCTCACAGTCTGACTCAGAGTCAGAGTTCCCAGAAGACCCCTCTGTTGCTTGTCCATTGTCCTCTGTTTCCATGTCCTGTTGACTACTAGTACTGCAGTCTTGTGCATCAGAGTTCGCCACTTTATCAGGAAGGTGTGACTGCTACAGTGGTAGGAAAAAACGCATTGAAAGTTTAGTTGCAAGTTCATGCCCATAGGCTAATCAGTGCAAGAACATGGTACAAACAAGATCATATACTATAAAGGGAATATGAATGTAACAATGGACTTTGATAAATACTTAGTATACAAAGGGACTACTGGAATGCTAAAGTGTTGATCAAGATAGGTTGGGTTTGATGTCTTTTTTTAAGGAAGACAAGTCACACTTTTTCTATAATTTGTGGGTTTTGTGATTTTAAGTAATCTCCCAGCAGATCCTACAATGGCATAAGATAGTACCAAACTGGCCAACTAGTGTAGTCAGCTAATAAGAGGTGTACATTTGCCATGTAGCAAAACATACTCCTAAGCCGGCTTCACTCGTCTGCCAGCTTTTTATGCTATCTTGTGCTACCATAGGATCTGATTAATTTTAAGAGGAAAGTTGCTTTTTGTTTGTCCGTAAATGTAGGGAAGCTGGGGAATATAATTGTGATTTCTTTAAACAATGTGGTTCTTTCAGTGAGGTTAAAAGAACACTTGGAAATAAAATCTGTTTCGTCTTCCACTGCTTTAGATGCACTGTTAGTAATTTACAAATTCTTTAGCACACCCAGGTTATTTCTTATATCGCCCTCTTTCTTATTTTGAGGGGATGAGCGCTTATTCAAAATTATCAAGGAAGGGATAGAGGGAGTGGAAGTCTGCTGTCGGGAGCTAGTCAATTTTGGAAACGTAAGGCCTAGGAAAAAAAATGTTGTGTTTCCTGTTTCCCTACCTACCCTAAAAAAAACTGCCGACCCTAGACTTTTTTTTGGGTGGGCAGTGGAGTCACATAGCTTCCAGTTAGAATTTTTATTTGGCCTGCTTCCTATTGAAGTAAAACACTGCTTGTCCCATCTAATGAAGGATAAATGTATCTATCATGCACAAAATTAAAGTTTGACATTGAAAGACAAGTGCCATCTAATGAAGGATAAATGTATCTATCATGCACAAAATTAAAGTTTGACATGAAAAGACAAGTGTCATCATACATTTCAGTTTACTTTGTTCAACTGTATTGTAAATATGTATCACTAGAATTTTGGCCAGCCTAAAAAAAAATACAAGAAAAAAAAAAGATAATCCCTACCTACCGACCCTAATTTTTTCAGGACTGAAACAGGAAACCAAGGAGCTTTTGATAAAAGCTCCTTGAGGAAACACAACATTTTTTTTCCTAGGCCTAACAAAGTTGTCACCTGTTGCCTAAACCAACAGATTTGGGAAAGGACAATAGAATACGACATAACAAATTTGGATGCAAAATAGGGACCACTGCAGAAACAACAGTTGACAATCTTTAAAATTTCCCACAAAATGAACAGAGGCAACTATTTCACAGATAGGGGCAAGTTTCACCTTGCAAGGGTAGATTCGCAAAGATAATAGGGCATTTCACAGCAGTTGAGAATAAAAGAAGGAGACATTAGGTAGGGCAGAAGCACACAGGGGTGATAAATTATGCATGAATGACAATGGTGTCTATGCAAGTTTAGTGTAAAAGATGCCATGCGCACTTTGAAGAAGGTCTGGCAAAGTTTAAAACCAAATTGATACAAGCCAAAGGTATTGCACAGGTCTATGCTAAGATTTGAATATGCCGGGAATGAGCTACTCGCGGCAAGAAGCAAAGCAGTCGGTGAGAATCAAGAAAAAAATTTTGCACCCAGTGGTCAAATTTATAGGGTTGGCTGCCTTCATAGAACACCTAGTGCTAATATCAAATATCTAAAAAAAAATTCACAAACACTAGACAAAGCAACTGGAGGTGACCATGAGATCACCATCATGTGACCTCCCTTTCAGGAAGATATGATTTTAATGTAAATTTCCAATTAAGCCACAACAAGAGGAGCAGAAATGGCTTGGAGTGTTGGCAATTGATAATTTAAGACTGTCTAAAAATTAGTGTGAAGGCATTTTTTTCAATCGGATTGCAAATTTTAACCCAGATTGTTGTTTAATCCACTCGTTGTTAGTGTGAATGGGGTCTAAAGGAGATCAAAATTACCTTTCTCAGTTCTGACATCACTTGGGGGGTGCTTGTGTCATCCACATCTGACTCTGAGGATAGGCTGGGGTCACCTGACATCAAGTCCTGAGATACTTCAACTGTTGCTCCAGCTAACTTTTGCTGTAAAGAAAGGAGAAGACACACAATGTCACATACATTTATATTACATACAGCATGACCAGTACATTTCAAGTATTTGACTTCTGCCCATTACTAAGTATAACATATCAATACAGCATCAATACATATTTCTGCAGCTCCATACTGATGTACTGTGAGATTTATTACCATCATCATCATCATTGTGAGATTGTCAACTGTTAAATGGAAAAAATTCCATTAAATTCATACTATAAAATCAAAGCAAATCCATCCCCAAATTATAAGAGCACTTGGTAAGTCCAAGGATTTTAAAGCCTATTGATTATTATTT
Source organism: Branchiostoma floridae (assembly GCF_000003815.2). NCBI lineage: Eukaryota > Metazoa > Chordata > Leptocardii > Amphioxiformes > Branchiostomatidae > Branchiostoma > Branchiostoma floridae. Next base: position 16,220,421 of record NC_049987.1, on the reverse strand, counting down.
GCATATGCAGGCAATAAATGCATGCGTCCTCGCATACATACTAGTAATCCTTTCTGGCTGGCCGGCTCCTCTATCAAACTATTCTTTCTATTTGTCCAATTTATGCTAGTATTTGTCCAGTGATCCTCGAAGCCTGGACACAAGATGGTCCTTCTGCTAGTTCCGGCTAAGAAATCTCGAGTCTATGGGGTATTAGTCCGGTTGGGGGGGGGGGGGGGTCTAATCTCCAAGCAGACCTACTGTGGCGTAATATTAGTATCAAACCCACCGTTTGACTTCCTTTGGCCGGCTACACTCCTTGGCCAGCTTTGATACTATCTTATGGCACCGTAGGATCTGCTTGGAGATTAGGGAGAGGAGGTCTAGCGAGGAGATGTTTCACAATCATTTAGACAATACTCACGCAGCTGTATTAACTGTTATCTATGTGGCAGTCTAATTTTGTAAAGAAAATAAAGAGAGTGTTTTCAGCCAAGGTACTTACCCTCTTTGTGCAAGGCTGATCGCCGTTCCCACAGGCATCATCCCCGTACCTTCTGACATGGTCGTAGTATGTCGATTTTGGGATGAGGTCGCTACAATGCGCGCACCAACGATTTCTGTCGTACTCGCTTCCAGTTTGTCCCTTTCGCCTGGGCATGTCTATAAACCTCCACAACCACACGAACCACTGGACAAGAACTGACTAGACAGACTACGCTCTAAGCCCTGTGACATTTCACAGCAAATATCAATTTGAATGGCCCGGTGGATTCCAACTATTTAGCACATGTACAAGAACTGTCGGTAAACTACTTTGATTCACATCTGCTCTGCTGTCATCTTTCCGATGACCAATCAGAACTCTGCTCTACTCGAATACTGCAACACTAAGCCCCAGGGGTCTGGTCCAATTCCCTGGGAAAATAATCATTGCAGAGGCGAGCCTGCAGAGTCACCACTCGGCCGTGATCTCCCGACTGCATTTCTCCAGAATTTCAGGTTCTTGTGGTTCATAACAGACCAACTCAGCAATGCCAAAGTCCAAGAAAAGTGGCCGCAAAGGTAAAGGCGCACTGAACAAGTCTCCGCGCGCTCCGGCTCTGAACGGGGCGGAGATGGCACGAACGACGCCATCAGACCGGCACGGTCTGGATGGAAACAGCAGAAGCCCGCGGGACCAGCCGACCGACAACACACCGCCGGGCCGTGGCGCTGGGGTCGGGGCGGGGAGAGGCATCGGGAACGGGGCGAGGCTACCTGGAAACAGCAGAAGCCCGCGGGACCAGCCGAACGACAACCATGGCCGTAAACCGACCATTGACGACATGTGGAAGTAAGTTATAACGTTATAGTATTTTTAGTAGCGGTGTCAGATTACTTTTTTTTTCTTCTTTGATTTTTGAACTGTTAAACTTGAAATGTATCATAATTGAAAAACTTTGGAGGTGGATTATACAAACGCATCAGGCCATTCAGACTACGGTCGGGAGTAACGTTAGATATTTTTGTGCATGTTTTTTTCTTCATCTTTCTTCAATTTGTTCTAAGCGCTGTTTCTCGAAATTTACACTTTTATGCATTTTCACCCGATCCAATTCACAAGAATTATGTATTTGTTCAGTCTCGTCATGTGGATGGTTATTCAAAACCCTACTCTGGTATTTTCACCCTTAGAAGCATGAATTATTTCACAAGTCGTGCCGAACAGAATGAAATGAATATTGAATTGTTTGTTTTATTTTGCAAACTTGCCTTTGATCAAGTTTGCCTGCTAAACGTTCTAGACAAAGGGTGTGAAGCGGTGAGCAGACCCGGTGATAATTGATCCAACAATGACTGCTCTGTGTGTAACGTTACACCACTGGTACCAGGCATCGAGGTGAATTGTCAAAAGTCGAAACAATAGTCGAAACAAAATTTGCATAACAGTTTTCTTGTTTCAAAAGGACAAAAGACATGTGTGGCCGTAACCTTCTTTGTCGGTATAGCTCTGGTGTTGTCCCCATATGTAAAACACTAGGGGGTTTATGGGCGCCATCTCCTCTCCTCCCCCACCCCCCCGCGCGTTCCGGTGCATTCCTTTCAAAGTAAAATACCACACGCTGCGACCACCGACAGAATGTAAAAGTGTGATTGAAAAGACAACAAAACACACAAAACATACATTCATTTTTCTCCTGTAAGGTTGTTTAGAGATCTCTCGACTTCTCAAGTAATAGATAAAAGATATTTCCGCCAGGCATCTTCTGGTAAACAACCTTCACCTCTTCACACACGAAACATAACAAACTACAGTAACCCTTATGAGTGTGACAGTTGAAAAATGCCTGGGTTCAAAAATCCATGTAGCCAAGTCAGTCCACTTGGCTGAATGATAAAAAAACTGTGACAAACTGCTTGACCCTCAAGGTCAATGCCAGAGTTTTTCATAAACTGGTCAGCAAAGCGATGCCCCTCAATTAAGTGGTCAAAATTCTGATAAAATGTAATTGAAAGTTCAAGTCAAAGTTTAAATTCATGAAATGGACTAGATCTAGATAGCCAGTAAAGTCAGGCCTTCCCCATCTGTGCCTGGGGCATACATCATACCCCAAGCAGAGGTTGTTTGAGGAAAGAAAGTGACTATTTTATCAATGTCACATTTACTACCACAGTTCAGTCCTTCCAAACCCTGGAATAGTGCATTCTATTAACTTTCATCGGATCTAAACATTACTTGTACTAGTAGTTAGATTTTTCTTACAATGTAAGGAGGATTTCCTTGTCGCCAGTATTAAGACGTAATTGTCCGGTTCAAATCCGGTTTGAACCGTTGAGTTTGTTGCTGCCAAGTTTCGAGTGTTGCTTATCTTCTAGATTTGTGCCACTCAGGAGATTTTATGGCCTCAAAACTCATATCAGAACGAAAGCAAAGTTATACTTATTGTTTTTATGTCCTACATTTCTTCTATGAATGAATTCATTCCGTCGCACTGCCAAGAGCACTGTTGGGGGTCGCGGGGATTCCCCGTGCACACGACCCGCATGTTTCGACTTTAAAAGTTGTTCATATAAAAGTTAGATTACAAAACGTCCGCGTGGCATCTTATTTTCTCTCAAAAACTTTGTAGTATCAACAGTTAATTTTTCGCGGTTTGCGAAACAATAGGAATTAACTGGCTGACCGATATAAATTTTTAGCTGGCTAGAGCCCTGTATGCCTATCTTCTGTCTATATTAATTGCCTATGGTATGACTGACTATGCAATCTTTATGTTGATCTCTGCCTGTTTTCCAGGATTCTACATCAGGTAACTAAAGAGGTCAGGACACTCTCCAAAAATGTCCAGGACAGTCAGGAGGAGAACAGGGAGAGTACCAGACAGCTAATGGATATGCTCACTCAGCAGAACCAGAACCAGAACCAGACTCACCCTCGAGTCGTCCCTCCTTCTCCCAGAACCCCCAAACCCTCTAAAGAACTGGTAGTAAGTTTGCTCGCTTGTCAAATCTATTACATTGTTCATACTTCACACACACTTGTACTTCTTGTCAAGTATTCTTTGTACCCTTTCACTCAGGTCACGCCTCTCCGAGAGGAGGCCCAATCAGTCCCTGAACTGATTAGTATTTGGCAAATGTTTTATCTGTAGTAAAACCTCAAAATGTCAGCTTTTAAATCTGGTATCATTTAAGATTTAAAAGGCATATTACACCAAACTACAACAGTTTCTTAGTATCTGTGACATTAGAATAGTGTCTTTCAGTGAACATACAATGTGGAATACAAACATTTCTGATGTTATTGAGCCATCCAAAATTATACCTCCAGCTCTTGAATCTTCCCACTAGGTTATTAGATTGGTGTAATTAAAAAAAAATGGTGACTATACGCTCTCACGATGTCACATTGAACATGGCAGCCTACTTGGAACCTGTCACTACAGCTTGTGAAAAACATTGTTCAATTTCTCATCCTGATTATATACAATCAAAGACAATATAATGGTAGGTTTGTAGTAGAATGTTTGGCTCAGGACCAAGTGGTCCCAGGTTCGGATCCTGCTATGTCAACAACCTTGTGCCCTTGGGAAAGGCACTTAACACGACTTTCTTCACTTCACTTCACTAAGGGGAAATGAGTACCAAGCTTAGATTAGGGATGTACCAAAAATGCAGAAACTTTCGCAGTCCTTTATTAATGTTCGGAGTTGACATCTTGAAAAGGTGATAGTCACCTGTTATGTCAATCTTTCCACAATTTTTTGAAATCTTTGTGAATGATGTTTGCTGTCCATTTTGCCACCTTTAAATTTATTTGTTTACCTGGGCTATTGAAAAGTTCAAAAGTTCCAGCTCGGCTGCCATGTTCACTGCGACATTCATCTTCATCACGAGGTGAAGCACACAGAGTTTGACCTCCAATTCCAAAAACTGTCCTTCATCGCTGAAAGGAGTTCATGACCTTAATGACATTATGAGCCATTAACTTAAGTCACTGTTTAATCTTGATACCTGGTGGCATGAGAGGGACCAAGAACTTTGATTTTTGATGGGATGGTTCGATGTTCAATAACATCAGAAAGGTGTTTTTATGCAGATGTATATGTTATTATTATCATTATTATTATCATTATATCAAGCAATATTATGATGGATGAATGTAATTTCAGGGAATTTTATTTATTGCCTTTGCCTTTTAAAGCTGGAAAGATAACATGTATGTATGAAATGTGATAGCAAGACTTAAATTTGTTTCATTGGATCTTTGCAGCGTGAGGCAAAGCGAATCTACAAGGCACTGGGGGAGGACATGACCTACCGTGGGGATCAAAAGTAAGTAAAATATGATATTACACTTCATTGCATTGCAAAAATGTCATGCTTGTTTACAGAGAATCTTTGACATACTAGCTATGAAAGGTTATGAATTACAAATTATTGCTGTGATCTTCCAAATAGCATGTGAAAAAGGTGTCTCAGACACAACACTGTAATTAAAATAAGCTTGCATGTATATGGATTTCAACAAGATATCAGTAATGAAAAGATTTGAAAAAAATGCACACGTTCAAAGTAGGTCTACCACGGTGGGTGTTCACCGCAGGGATATGCATTGAATGATGATCCATTACTGGCCATACCTTATGCCAAAGACTTCTATGATGCTTTTAGGATTAACATACACTTTATTTTTAAAGGTTCATGGAAGGCCAACACAACCAGGAGGTGACCAGGCGCATCACTCAGGCCATCAAGGATGGTGATGTCCCATACCCCGACAGAGCCATAAGAAGTAAGTCACAGGTGTTGTCTGTCAAAAGTTAGTTTCCTAATAGTAAGTCTGGCGCAGTCTGGTAAAACCAGTTAATCAGAATCTTCACAGATAAAAAGAAAAACTGCCTTATGTTCAGCACTTGATTTAGGTTAATTCATTCCACTTCCTTCGAACATGCTTCCTTGGTTGTCTTACAAGCATATTTGACATGTTTTAAAGCTGCTGAAGAAGTATAATGCAGTGTAAGACTAAACACATGTATATCAAGAGACAAATGGAAAATTGGTGAATGAAAATATGCATACTAGAATATTCCTATGTGATCATGGATTATAATTCATACTCTCTTTTTAGGGGCATGCAGGAACATACAGTACAACATACGGCGGGCAGAGAAGAGTGAGAGGGATGGGACGTCTGCGGAAGAACAAGACAAGACCAAGCGGGTCAACAGACGGACTAGGGTAAGGATTTTCGTCTCTCTCCATCATTGAATAATGTAGCTGGAAAAGCGTTATCTTAATATTCTTAACTACTGACTAGGGGTGGATACCCTTTTGCTTGATCGGGTTCAAGTCCAGTTCAGGCCAGAGGTTTTGGTTCTGACTTCAGGTCTGGACCTGGTCCTGTCCGTCAATATACACAGAGGCTGAGGTTGGTACATACTTAGCTCGAGTGGAAAATTTCTCAATCATCTTCGTAAATTTTCAATCTAAATCAAGAATCAGTGAACAGAATAATTAACCATGGGGCATACAATATTTCTTTCCTTCTTGTGAGCATGTATACAATCCATTTGGCTGAGTTTAAGTGGCAGAAATGTGGCCCAAAGAAAGAAGGTTTTGTGCCGGACGTATTAAAACAACAACTCCATCTTGAATCGCCGGACAAGTCTCGTGGTTTCTCACCAAACCACACAAGAATATAACAATGTTAGCCAATCACTTCACACGAAAACTCCAAACAACGCCTTGTAGCAACCATGCAATTCATCCACTATGCATATAACTGCTTGTTGTTGTTGTTTTCGTTGGTCGCTGAAGTTTCTTTTTTTGAATACGACATAGATATGCCTCAAACTCGGAAATATGGATTGAATACACATGCACAAGAAAGAAGAAATGTTGTTTGCCCCCAGGCTTATTTTTTCTGAGCACTGATTTTTCGTTATGAGTGAAATTTTACGAGGATTGTTGAGGAACTTTCCACAATAGCACGAACCAACCTTGTGTCTTGCAAATTTGATGTGTTTTTTTTTCGTAGCGCATTTTTATTGTTCACTTAATTAGAACCGACACAATGAATTGAATATTGATATATTGTAGGCTAATCATCTTTGTTTCATGGGTATTTTCCAATTCCATGGCCAAAGTAATAGTGGGATGTGACATTGTCTAAATACAATAGATTTCTTGAAATTTTTTAACTTGCGAATCGGTTCTGGTAAAAAACGGTCTGGCCAAACCAGTACCCAGCCCCACTCCTAACTAACGATTTATTACACTTAGAGACTTCATTCTTTGAAACAGAATTGCTAACACGTAAGATAATATATTCCCCCAAAGTATTTTTGTTACTCATAATGTTAACATAATGTTAGATTTTCTCTAGCTAATTATTTGATAATAGTCCTCAGATTGGATGGACTTTGTGGTTATCACAATTCCAAGCCTATGACTCTGATGCCAATGTTCTAAACCATATTTGTTCTGTTTTTTTAGATGAAGGAGCTCAGGGTCAAGGTCGGCCAGGACATCCTGAGTCCAGCATCCCTGAAGTACCTGAGCGACGCCAAGCCTGACCTCATGTCGGATGAGGAAACGGACGAAGAGCAGGAGAAAACATGGGTGGTCAGGCGTCCATCCTGGCGGGCAAAGCGACTCACCGATATCATTGACAGATGCCAGCCAGGGGTGGAAGCCGTGATCAGAAAGAACCCCCAATCTAGATACAAAAGGATTCGCTCTACCGAGCCTAGTAAAAGAGATGTGCCAGACATACACTTTGTAGGGAAGGAATACCTAGACGTTGGGCAGGGGGGTGAGGCACAGGAGGAGAGTGATGTACAGGGAGAGAGTGGGGTTCAGGGAGAGAGTGGGGTGAGTGGGGTACAGGAAGAGAGTGATGTACAGGGAGAGAGTGGGGTTCAGGGAGAGAGTGGGGTGAGTGGGGTACAGGAAGAGAGTGAGGTATCGGAGGAAAGTGAGGTGTCAGAGGAAAGTGAGGTGTCAGACTCAGAGGAAAGTGAGGTGTCAGAGGGAAGTGACTGGTCAGTAGGCGGAGAGTATGAAATGGAAGATGGAATACGTCCATTTGAAAATGAGGAGAATGAAGAGGCTAGTGGCTGATTGAGATGATGTTATATGTAGTTAAATTGCATCAGTGGCAATGTATAGACAACGAAAGGTTCAACAATGCTAGAGTAGGTAACAAAGAGACATACTGTGACATACATTAGATTGTACAAGTAGTATATCATATCATCAATCACATTGTATTTTCTCTTTTTGTTCTTTTCTGTAGTTTCAATCACTTAGTATTTGGTTTTGAATAAAGGTTTATCATTCATACATCCATTCACTCCTATGTATTTTATAGGCATACAGTAGTATAAATATTTTCTCAATAGGCATGTCGGATCTGCCTACTGAGGTGAAGGTATAGGTGAGAATAACGTTAATATTCAGGAATGTGTGAAGTAAACGAAGACGCGATTTCGTATCCGCAACAAAAGCCGTTTTTTCAAAACTAATTAGGATCCGATTATTCCAAAAATACGACGAATTCCTAAAAAAAACGACTTCACATCCGGGGCAAATGCCGTATTGGAATTTCTTAGGATCCGACCATGCCAAATATACAAGGAAAATCCTCTAAAAACGACGTCGCATCCGCGGCAAATTCCGTATTGGGATTCTTTAGGATCCGACCATGACAAATATACGAGGAAAATCCTATAAAAACGACTTCGCATCCGCGGCAAATTCCGTATTGGGATTCTTTAGGATCCGACCATGACAAATATACGAAGAAATTCCTATGAAAACAACTTCGCATAGGTGGCAATGGCCGTTTTGGGACCCGTTCATTCCAGGTATACGAAGAAATTCTTTTAAAAACGACTTCGCATCCGAGGGAAATACCGTTTGGGGATTCTTTGCGATCCGATCATTCCAGGTATCCAAAGAAATCCCTAAAAAAACGACTTCGCATCCGTGGAAAATCCCATTTTGGGATATTTTTGAGTCTTTTCATTCCGGATGCAAAAAATCCAAATTTCGGATATTTTAGGTATCCAACTCGAATCCGTTTGCATTCGCTAGCATTTGTTACAAATACGCAAATATCCCTGCTCGAATATGGCTACATCCGATACCCTTTCCCCCAGTGGCATTACAGGCTCCGTGACAAGGAAAGTTATTTTTATACAGGCATTAGAGACTATCCTTGGCAGATGCACATGTGCAAGTTGCCTTTTTTCTCATTTCAGTTTTGGTTGCGCAATTTGTACAAAATTAAAATGTAAAAAAAAGCTTTCAAGAGTTTTTTTACTCAATTGCAATACGAGTATGTCAGGTTTAAGGTCTCACAAGAATCTGTTAGCAATTACAGATAAGGTTTAACTTAGTTCTTTATTGTATCAGTAGTCCAACAAAAGTAAACTTTTCTTTTTGTAAGAATGCATTTTAAAAGTTTTTTTTAAGTATAATTTCTTGTGTGTTTTTGTTTTTTGCCGATCGTATGATTTATTATGTGGCTCTATGTGTAAAGGGTTTGCCATAGAGTTTACTTTTAACTAATGACTATAGGCCAAGTTGTTTTGGATGACATCCGTGTTCACGTCAGTTATTGGCCATTTTCACATTAAGAAAAAAAATTAAACCATATTGTATATCAAACAAAGCAGCTACAAAATGAACAAATATATGCCGTAGGCTGCAACTGTATCGACAAATGTATGCCAATGTCTTAGAATGCCAAAGTCAATTTTAGTGACAAACAAGAAGATGTGAAGGAACGAAAATCAGAATCTGTTGTTTGGTATATCATAATCTGCGTGTTTTGTCAATGTTCCTCCTTTCGGACTACAGTAACTCACCTGATTTCATAATGAATGCAACTTTTTGGCCATTTGGCCATGTCATCCACATAGACAAATCAACAGGACCAGGTATACTAACACGCCATTGGTGTACAGCACTTTGTCTATAGCTGTACATGTACTGTATTGCGTAATTAATAACAAAAGTACGATGCACTTGTATCCATCCCAAAATAGCATTAATTTTGACTTTTGTTGTGGTCTTGTTTCAACATTTCTGAAGTAGGTATGCATCCATGTGCCCTGTTTATTAAATAGTATCACATTTGTGGAGTCCTGGTAACCCCCATGTAGAGCCTTTTCAGTTGCGCACTACAAAATAGGTATATACGAAGTGATTTCAGAAGGTACCAGCTTAATCACATAAGAAAGCAATAATTAAAACGTGTAAAATCGGCAAAATACCGTTTCCAGTATCCTTATATCCCCCATGTGGAGCCCAATTAACATAACTAATCAATCATAATATTTTTGACAGTTATACATTGTTTACAAACAACTATACAAACATTTGCCGTGACTTACCCCATATTATAATATAATTGCCCGATTTATTATAGCCCCAAACTCGAAAAGTCCCCATAAAGACCCCCCTCTCACGGCCCGCGTTATGTATGGCCCAAATAGATGACGATTGTTTTTGAATAAGTAGATGTTCCTCTATCTAGCAACAGTAAAACCATTCACCAGAGCCACTGCGTATAGCAGATAATGGGCCTTAAAAATCACCAAAATTTACAGTGATGAAAATCTGCTTTCAGTGGTTCAGGTAACCCCCTAGTACACCCTCTTAACTTCGATGTATCATCTTTAACTTTTGATCTGTAAAACTTAAGGACCCATGCTATATGAAAATATATAAGGTAGGTTCGTATCTAATGTACATTTTTCAGGATAGCCATCGCAATTTGAGTAATTTTCAGCCATAAATTGTTGGTTTTTTGAGGTTCTCTGAGGGGGGTCCCAGAACGCCATAACGGAAAATAGCTGGAGGGTTTTAAGTATATGGCTGTTAATAGTTCCACATACCTATCATACATACAAAGTATGAACCGATTTGGCCGACCCCCATCTTCCGGCCTCTGCCTGGTTTTCTCGTGCAATGACTCTTAAATTCAGGTTCAAAGCAATGTAGCACAGTAGTGTGCCACACAAGTCTACTAGTACCAGTTTGAAAATGTAACTTATTGTGCTACTAGTACACAATAACTGCTTCCATCTTTCTATTTTATATTTTTTTAATGGTGTTGCTCAATACAAGGCTGGTGTAGGCCACCTCCAGAAACTGAACTAAGGCCATGTTGAAATATGGATTACATCCTATGGGAACCCCAAAAATGATGCGAGCGTGCAACTAAACAGTTTGGCCAACTTTATTATGAAATCTAAGTGCCCAGGAAGGTTAGACAAATGACCAGATATAGCGTATTGAATGTAGAACAATAGAATTTTTTTTGTTATTTGACATCTTCTTTGACCGTGAAATTGATGTTGGCATTCTGTAACATTAGCATATACTTAGAATGTGTTATTTTTTTTTTCAATTTACCTCATGTTTCCAGCTGCTTTGTACGGTTTACATCATGGTTGGAAACTTTTTTGTGAAATGGTGGAAAATTTAGCCTCAGGGTACCATCCGTTTTCTACCGGGGCTTTTTTAGGGTAGCGAGTGTAAGGAGCCCTGGTAGAATAGGGATGGTACCCAGGCTAGGAAAATTGACTTTTGTATGATACCACGATGTACTGAAGTTGATTGATTCTATGATTGCATGTGGTAAGAAGAAATATTGAAGCAGTGTCAGAACAGTCATAATCCCTGTAGGGCTGTGGACCTAAATATCTGTACCTGTACTAGTCTGTACTGTACCTGTAAAATCGTCTAGGTACTGGTCCGGACCTGTTCCTGTACCTATAACAAACTAAATCAATAGTGGGTTTTACATAAAGTGTAAATTGACCACAGATAAGTCAATTCCAAATTAATGATGATTTGATTAATGATTTGTTATACTATTAGCTTGCAATTGAAAATTAAGAAAACTTTGTTATGAAGCTCAAATACAATGTATGTTAATATTCATAGAATCATACAATGATGACAGTTCATTACCATAACAGTCAGTTGGCTATTTTTATAACTTACATATCAGGGCTCGAAATACTTTTTTCTGCATACAAAGTACCTAACATTTAAAATTACCTG
>NC_049987.1:16207921-16208777 GCF_000003815.2 Branchiostoma floridae | reverse complement strand
AGACAAATTTTACCTGCACCAGTCTGAATTTAGGAAGTATGGATCATACTAAAAGTGTTCAGAAACCATTGCAATTTTTCTTTTATACTTAATTATTTATAGGTGGTTACAGTTAATGCAGCTAGTAACAATCCATACACAGCTACATTATAGGACATTTATGTGTAAAACCCACAGTACATGGACCAGTGCAGGTTAGGTGCAGGTAGACACTTGAAATACCTGCACAGCTCCAATTTTACCTGCACTAACCTGCATATGCAGGTGGTATTTCGAGCCCTGCATGTAGTTGATCAAACTTTTTAGGTACATGTTCAGATCCGAACCTGTACCTTATAAACCTGTGTACCTGTCCACAGCTCTATGTCCTGACATACATGTAGGCCAGGCTTCCAATCCTAGTTTACTTGAATATATATAGATACCTTGCATTGCAATGATGTGGGCAGCACCTCTTCTTGTTTGAGAGAGAAGGTCTCTTCAGTCAGCATAAAATGTTTTTGTATAGCTCTACTAGTGCACCTGTAGAAATTGATACTCACTGTATAGCTGCCAGCTATACTGCATGGCCACCTGGGTCCCTCCAATGGTAAAATCCAAAATTGTGAGTAACATTAATCCAAAACATTGATGCTTCTAGTTTCCCATGGTCAATATTGACTGAAGGAAGCCTTACATATGCCAGGGCTCGAAATGCCTTTTTCCTGCATACCTGCACTGGTGCAGGTAGAATTGAGAATTACCTGCACCAGACATATTTTGCCTGCACCACTCTGAATTTAGGAAGTATGGATCATGCTAAAATTGTTCAGGAACTATTGCTATTTTCTTTTTTACTTTATGTATGTTAACAGTC
>NC_049987.1:16201189-16207374 GCF_000003815.2 Branchiostoma floridae | reverse complement strand
TTTCGCGGTGGATTTAAGTTCGCGGTAACACCATAGACTGCAATCTAATACCATAATAGAAAAATTTTCGCGGTGGTTTTAAGTTCGCGGTGAAGTGGTCACCGTGAGCCATACTTCCTAAGTTCAGAGTGGTGCAGGCAAAATTTGTCTGGTGCAGGTAATTCTCAATTTTACCTGCACCAGTGCAGGTATGCAGGAAAAAGGCATTTCGAGCCCTGTGTACAGGTAATGTATGCGTGGTTCCTTGATCTAAGCTGGACACTGAGGTAAAGTACCAAACAGGTAATGTGTAGCCTCAAAAATATCTATGATAGATATTTTATTGGAGATCAGGCTGGGGTCTGGTATCTAGGCTAGGTAAGGTAAGGTACATGTAATGTATTGTACAGGTTCATCACTTAATTTAGCTATCTGAGAACAAGATAAATGCCCTTCACATCTCCATTGGTGACTGGATGTTACAACTGTTTAATCAGAAGTACATCACCTAGAACACTTCTTTTTTTTCTTTGTATTGAATTGTCCTGCCAGTTCATTCTAGTGATGCTGAAGAATAGTGATGGATGTCACTCGAAACGTCCAGAAGTAAATATCTGTTTTTTTATCCAGTTCTAGAGAATGAATTCTATTTTAATATTGTTTACCTGGATGTCTAACCTTCATAAACGTATTTCTTTTTTTCAGTTCATCGATGTCTGGAAACGTGAACTGGCAGAAATAGGGAAGCAGATTACACAGCAGGAGATGAAGCTCATCATGCATCACTGCTGTCTGTCAGTATAGAGTGGTCAAACACCAGCTTCAGTTGTTTACCATGTCCTTGGTCTGATTGAAGACTACTGGTCATATACTAGTAGACAAATATGAAATTGTCAGGTAGATTGGTTAGAAATAGATGTCCTAATGAATTGTAGAATAGGACTGTGTTGTTTTATTTTGTTCTCTTTGATGCCAAGTCATCTGAGTTGCACATATTTAGGACAAGGTCTCTATAAAACTGTAGCCTGAGTATCATCCTCCGTAGTGACTGCTAGCTCAGCACTTTTGCTTGCTAACCACCATGATTAGCAAGGGAAAGTACTGAGCCAGCAGTCACTACGGAGGATGATACTCAGGCTAATGAAACTGTATAAAGCATATACTAAGTGAATGTGCAATGAATCTTGTATTTAGCACAATAATTTGTATCCTGCTGATACTAAGTGTAATGTGAGTTTGCTTTACCAATTGGAGTACTGTATATACCTCTATTTGTGATAGTTTGATATGCCATTTAGAAAAAAAAAACTAAACTACACCTGTTAACTCTATTGTTTCGAATGCCTTTTGTGTGCAGTGTGTCATATTCATTGGTTCATATTTCGATGCCTGATAAATGTGCATCCTTGAATCCGTACATCTGCAATTACTGTATATATGTAAACGCTTGTGACTGTATCTGAAAGCAACAAGATCTACATCTGTGTATATAGCTACAGTGCATATACTGCCCAATATTGTCCCAAGGAAGGTGACAGATGGTTACTGAAACGTTGGCGTGAAATAAAGAAAGAGTTGTGAGAAAAAGAGCCTCTTTATTCATTCATTTTGATATAATAGACTCTGGGGCGGATATTGATGGGTTGGCCTATTGTCATCATTGATTGACTTTATCTGTATAATATGTGTTAAAATTGTATACATGTGTGTAGAACATGGGTAGATACCAAATTACCTGACCTAATTCTGAAATTTAAACAAAATTGAACAAAGTATAAATGTCGACATTTATATTTAGAAATCCTAGTAGGTGATTTGACAGAAAGGGGATAAATAAAGTAAATCTAGATCTGATTGCCTCGATGAAATATGATATGACTCTTTATCATATTGATTCTGTTTTAGGACAATACATTTCATACGTTCCTGAGTTAACCATGAGGTACAAATGGTAATTTTGTGCAACTTTGTGTTCAAATATATCACAATTGGTTTGACTTAAGAATCTTCTCACCAAGAACTTCTGTCTTATAATATGTCAACTAGACATGGTCAGGTTCGGATCTGAGCCCAAACCTGTGGACCTAAACCTGGACTTTATTAAGCCGAAGCCGTATCCACCTCAGGTGTGGATGTGAATAAATGGACTGGTTATGTGTTTATGTATGTGAATATGTTAGTGCACCAGTAGACGAGAGGGCGGAGAAGGAATTGCACACCCCTCCTACACCTTAGAAACCCAAGTGCAGGCCATGCAGACCTTACCATGTCTACCTACAATTATCTTCCGAGACAGATGTATGCCAACCCAATCAGTGTAGAGTTTTGTAGACATGGTGTTTGGAAAACGTGCGGAGGTGGGGAATGGTGAATGCCCTATGTGTTCCACACTAATGATATTACCAAGCAACAAGTAACTTGATAATGATCCATGATTTCAGCATAACATTTGACATAACGACTTCACAGGCATTTATCAACATTTCAGCCAAATTTAAGAAATCTGATTCTAATAGGAGACATGAAGTCCTACACGTTCTAGCCAGAAACCCACGTCCAAACGAACCACATACACCTGTACGGAAGTGCGTTTGTCTTCATCAAACGAAATGAGAGGGGTATTCTAAACATACTACTTGTATATTTTGAAAAAGTTTTCCGTTATCCTGCTTGCAAATACCTAGTACATTTATCTTCCCTTGTTTTTCTTTGACCACACAACAGTTCAAACCCGTTTCCTTGGAGAGATATGAAAAACCAAGCCGTACTAGTTTTGCGCAAAGTGAGAGTGCGCTCCGACCGCTATGTTCCAACTCAATAATCTCAAAACTCAATAATCGATTAAGATAACTACATGGGAATTCATACAGCAACTAAGTAAGATTTCAGTGCCATATCGACCAAATTTGGAAGGAATCCGGCGTTTTTTGACGAGATATGAAAAACCAAGACGATCCACTTTCGCGTAAAGCGAGGGCGCTGTCCGCCCGCTATGTCCGACATAGGCAATTCTAGCTCAATCTAAACCCCACATGACCGAAGTGCGTTTTCGTTCATAAAACGAAAAAGAAGCGTTATTTGTCGACGAAATTTTAACCATGGTAGGCTATTGATCTGATCTATATGTGCCTTTAGCAGTTTTGGTCTCCCTTTGATGCAACTGAAGATATAGGCAATTAATCTTTGTTCATTTTTGACCATACGAAACCCGCAAAGTCAGTCCGACATCACAAAATGATGTCCAATAAGGGATCTACATGGTGAAATAGACATATGACTCTGTTAATGATATTTTTGTGGTATCATCGCTTCCTTTGTGAGTAGCTTCACTCAATTTATTAGGAGAAATGTGAACTTTTATCTATGAGCACCGTGCTACGAGTTGTGCAAGAAATAGATTACACAGTTTCTAAAATTCAACAGTTCAAAATTCAATAATCATTTAAGATGATTACATGGGAGTTAATACAGCAACTAAGTAAAATTGCATTGAAATTTCGACCAAATTTGGAAGAAATTCGACGTTTCTTTGGAGGGATACGAAAGACCAAGACGCGTTCTAGTTTTGCGCAAAGTGAGAGCGCGCTCCGACTGCTATGTTCCAAACTTCAAAGGTTCAAAACTCAATAATCGATTAAGATAACTACATGGGAATTCATACAGCAACTAAGTAAGATTTCATTGATATATCGACCAAATTTGGAAGGAATCCGGCGTTTTTTTGGCGAGCTATGAAAAACCAAGACGATCCACTTTCGCGTAAAGCGAGGGCGCTGTCCGCCTGTTATGTTCGACATAGACAATTCTAGCTCAATCTGAACCCCACATGACCGAAGTGCGTTTTCGTTCATAAAACGGAAAAGAAGCGTTATTTGTCGACGAAATTGTCACCACGGTAGGCTATTGATCTGATCTATATGTGCCTTTAGCAGTTTTGGTCTCCCTAACACCGTGGCGCTTATTGATGTCTTCTGTCGAGTTAAAAAGCTTGTATCCAGTAGGGTAAAATCATTCTTTATTCGGAAAATAAAGGAAAGTGACATTGATCCCAGGTCATGCCGGTCTTTGCAGATCAAACATGCAGGGAGACATGGACAAATTGACATACGACATTACAATAATGATATCAAACACTTTAGTTCAGTATCGTCTTAAAATCATTCTATTGCACAGTATTCCCAGTGTGGCTCATGTCGAGCTCTCCATATCGCATAGGAGGACAATAATGACATTCGACTAATGTCTCTGAAGAGCTTCTTTGGTACTTTTGCCTTAACAGTCTTGAACATCCTTCTGAGTCTATTCTTGTTATCTGGGGTGATGAGCCCCCTTGATCCAACCTCAACACAAGTAAGAGTAACTGAATTGCCTGTTTTGCTCAAGTCTGACACAAGGGAAGTATATTTGTTAACCTTACGTTCGTGGCTGGCTTTAATGTTCTGTTCAAAAGGTACAGTTAGTTCTTGTATATGGATGGTGTTTTCTCTAGGCAGGAATATGACTAAGTCCGGCTTCTGTGCTGTAGGTATGGTTTGAACAGGAATAGTACCGCCGTCAGTTGTATACCCTTGCAAGTCTGCGTAGACATGGACGTCTATCTGCGAGTGATCAATGTTCTCCTGAAGGGTATCCACTATGTGTTTAAGTATGGAATTGTGCCGGAACGTATATCGTCCTTGCTGAAGGGAGACGCCACAGTTATTAAGAACATGATGTAGAGTTTCCCTGTTACCGCACAGTTTGCATTTGTCATTGGTACGCTTGCCCCAAGTGGCTAGATTACAGAATGTCGGCAGAGCGTCTATCGATGCACGTACCGCGAAGCTGAGAATACCCTTTGGGAGGTCATACATCACTGACTTCCAGGTGAGATCACATTTCTCTTCTTCGATAAGCTGTAGCATGTGTCCTTGTTGTTGTAGGTTCTTTTGATGTTCAGACCAAGTTTCGTGACGCATATTTGTAACTTGATGTTTGATTTGTTTTCGGACCGAAGGCCAACATGTGTCTGTTGTCGCATTCATAGCTTGTTGGTGGATTGAGTGTCATTTTCCAAGGCCCCATCTCTTCATCTTCCGTGTCCACTGTGATTCTCCATCTAGTTTGGAATGGAGAGCATGTTTCACCTTGTCGTCAGCCTTGAGAGCCGATCTGCTGTAGGCCAATGTGTGGGCCTCGAGATACAGATCTGAAATGGTTTTGTAGTTTAGTCCTGCTGTGTTGTACAGGATAGCGTTAGTGGCACTAGCCTGCACTTTGAGCCATGACTTAATTGCTTTAGTATGGATTGCATCGAGTTTTTGTAGTTGAGTGTCGGTCAAGTCATGCACCATTAGAAGGTACCTCCATGACGGAAAAGCGTATTCCATGTAGACCCTGAGTTTGTACTCGTTTCTTATAGCCGATTTGTTTATGTTTTCAACTGCTGTTTGTATTGTCTTCGCCACAATGTCATATGTCTCTTTTGTCTTACCCGAGAAAGTTATGTACCCACCCAGGAACTTCTCTGGAGCATCTTTAGTTGTCTTGACAGGTTTTCCATCAATTGTGAAAGTAGTCTCTGTTGGTTTACCACTTGTAATGGACATGGATTTGCACTTGCGCGGCTTCAGTGAAAGGTTCATTGACTTGGTGTTCGAAGAAATTTCACTGATTAGTTTCTGGTGTTGTTTCTTGTTCGTAGTTATCAGGCAGAAGTCGTCCGCGAAAGGCAGTGTGATGTAGCGTTGTCCATTAAGGTCATAGCCGTATTGTTGTTCCACAGCCTTAAGGTCCTGTAGCAAGGGTTGGAACACAGTCAAGAAAATGATAGGTGACAGGTTGTCTCCTTGAAATACACCCCTACCAAACGAAAATGGATTGGATTCCCAGCCGGGACCTTTAACTTTCCCTTCGAGGCGTGAATACAAGTTTTTGACATATTCCATGATGATGGGGGGGAACTTGTTCCTTGACATTTGATAGTAGATCAAGTTGTGTTCAACGGATCCGAATGCATCTGCAAGGTCGAACCAGGTTATATGGACTGTCCGCCGATTCTTTTTTGCATGGGCCAAGATTTCCCTCATGACTTGGATGTGTTCCACACAGCCGTTGATACCCGTTAGGAAAGCTTTTTGAGTTTCAGGGTCAATCAAGTTATTGTCGGTCATGTATTTCGTCCATCTTTCGGACAAGATTTGGTGAAAGATTTTAGAAACACAAGA
>NC_049987.1:16199467-16200687 GCF_000003815.2 Branchiostoma floridae | reverse complement strand
TTTGACCCCGTTGCCATGAAAGAGTATGTTTTGATTGCGTCTCGGAATGCTTTGCCATCCTCAGATGTTGCATTGGCTTGGAATGCCTTTTTAATGCTCTGCATAACTAGCAAACATCCGTATGTTGATGTTCCATTTGTCAAATAGCTTTCAGAGTGTGTTTTGATAAATATATTTACAAAAAACATACGAATAATATGTAAAAGCGACAGTATATAACCTAGCAACATTCAGCGGTACTGCAGAAATTTCCCTGGCGCGGTACGATTTATTGTGACATTTCATTTGTTCAGGTCTTTTCAGTGCACTCAAGTATGTTTAAAAAAAATACTTAACACTCAAATATGTTTAAAAAAATACTTAACTTACCCTAACAAAGGCGCAGATATCGATGTTATCATTTTCTATGGAAGTCCTTAGCTTTCGGTTGTATCCACTAAAAGTGTTTATGGGCGTTTGCAGTTAATGAATGTTCGGAGATATGTTAAATCATAGATATCTCAATAACGTAATATTACCTCAGGTATGAAATCAATTTATATAACAACTAGAGTTCCACGAACACATACCTTTGCCAAATAAACCAGGTTTCTTATGTAGAATGATGTCTGTAGACAAATGCGTTACTCATTTCATTTTCTTTATAATTAAATGCTTGGAGTTGGTTTATAAAATATCGGCATTTATTATGCAAATTAGATCCCAATTTACAATTAATTGATATCAAATTGTATCAAGCATTACTTAAGCTATCAGCATACCAAAAATCATGATGATCCTTTGATCCATTCTTGACTTATTCTCTTTCAAAGTCTTTAAATACACCTCTTACTCTCTTCCCTCTTTCTCAGTTACATATGTGACAACTTTGATGAAAGTACTATAATGGAATGCAGTGGATTTATGAACTTTTCCTAATCAATTATGCAAATTAGCTGTTAACTTGCATAATAAGTATCACATTATATAAGTCTTCATTTAGGCTATCTACATGCCGAAAATCATGACGATCCGTCAACACGTTAATATTTTCTCATTAATTATGCAAATGAAATCATCATTTGCATGATAAATATGTATTGGCATTTCTCTCTTTCTCAGCTACATATGTGACAAGTTTTAAAGCCCTATCATGGAATGTAGTGAATTTATAAAATATTCTCATTAATTATGCAAATTAGCTGTTGATTTGCATAATTGTTATCTCATTATGTAGGTCT
>NC_049987.1:16195389-16199330 GCF_000003815.2 Branchiostoma floridae | reverse complement strand
TTCTTCTTCTTTCGGTTAGCCTGCCAACCTCATCTTTTTGAGGATTCTGCAGCCGTGGCAACATGGAGAGGTTCACTGCGCAGACTGAGGGGGGATTATATTTTGGATTTAAACATAGACAAGGATGGCGATAGCGCCACCTCCGCTGGGAGGCCGTTCCAGTCTCTAGTTGTACGTGGGAAGAAGGCATTTTGCCTATATTGGGTTCTACTAGTCGGTACCTTGTATGCTGCGGGATGGGTCGATCTCGAACTTCTAGCTTGTGGAGCGGGACTCGTTTTGCAGTTAATAGCCAGATCCCCTGAGTGGTATTTATAAAAAGTGACCAATCTGGCCCTCCGTCGTCTCTCCTGGAGTGTTGGCCACTCAAGGTCGTGAAGCATTTCGCTGACACTGGAGGACCGTCGATACCTGTTTGACACCCACCGGGCAGCCCTACGCTGGACCGCTTCGAGCTTCGCTATATCCTTTGCTGTATAGGGGTCCCAAACGGGACTAGCAAATTCTAGTAATGGTCGGACTAATGTAACATAAGCAAGGTTTTTTATCTTTTTGGATCCTACCTTTATGTTTCTTCTCAGAAAACCTAGGGTTCTGCTGGCCTTGTTGGTGATGTTTGCGATGTGCGTACACCAAGTGAGATTGTAAGTAATTGTCACTCCTAGATACTTGGCTTCCTTGGTTGAGACAAGAGTGTGACCATGAAGTTTGTAGTTCATTGTTTGGGGGACCCTCTTCCTTGTGATATGGAGTGCTTGGCACTTGTCTGGATGGAAACTCATCATCCAGGTTTGCTCCCACTCAGCAAGACGATCCAAGTCTTCTTGAAGTACTTCCTGATCCCTAGTCGAGCTGATGGTTTTGTGTGCCAAGGTGTCGTCTGCAAACAGACGAGCAATAGACGACAAACTGGTAGGGAGGTCGTTTATATATAACAGAAACAGGGTGGGGCCTAGAACAGATCCCTGCGGCACTCCTGAATCTACTGGTACAAAACTTGAAATTGAGCCTTCCACTACTACCGCTTGCCGGCGGTCGGTGAGGAAGCTCTGGATCCAGGTCTGCAGCGACCCTGTGATGCCGTAGTAGTTTAACTTATGGATGAGTAGGGAGTGGCAAACTTTGTCGAATGCCTTGCTAAAATCCATTATCAGGGCATATGTGACAAGTTTGAAAGTCCTATCATGGAATGTAGTGGATTTATAATTTTTCCTCATTAATTATGCAAATTAGCTGCTGATTTGCATAATTAGTATACCATTATGTAAGTCATCACTCATTCTATCTACATACCAAAAATCATGACGATCCGTCAACACGTTGAAGAGTTATTCTCATCCAAAGTTTGAAAGGAAACCGGCGCCTGCAGTTCCAAAAAAGCCGCTAGGGGGCCCAAACTCACAGCACTTACTCTCTGCCTCGA
Organism: Branchiostoma floridae; assembly: GCF_000003815.2. Lineage (NCBI taxonomy): Eukaryota > Metazoa > Chordata > Leptocardii > Amphioxiformes > Branchiostomatidae > Branchiostoma > Branchiostoma floridae. Next base: position 16,197,907 of record NC_049987.1, on the reverse strand, counting down.
GGGCTATTTACCACTCAAAAATCATGATCACAGCATGTCCAGAACACGAGATATCAAAAATTGAGGTTCTGCTGCAGTACCTTAGCAAGCCGCTAGGGGGCCCATTATCGAACTTGACCTTCGTTTTCCCGACCCCTACCCACCTACCAAATATTATCGGGATCCATCCAAGACTTCTTGAGTTATGCTGTTAACAGACAGACACACACACACACAGACTCACAAGCCCAAAACATAACCTTAGCCATTCTGGCAAAGGTAATAATAATGCACATATATGCCAGCCAAACGTGAAAGAAAGCATATTTGTTTTATAGGCGAGATACCACAAACAATACTTACTGAAAGTAATTTGCTATGTCAGCTAGAAGATTCAGTATCACTTATCCAAAACATAACAACTTCAAAACTATGCATATGGTAGCCTTTCTTTGAGTGCTGTATATAACCTAACATAACTATGATAAGTCAAAACAAAAACACATGTTTCCTCCTTTACTAAGGAATCTTGATCATGACTGCTTACCTGTCCTAAAATTATGGACTTAAACTCATGAAGCAGATGTTGCTTTTTCAAAGTCCACTATTCATTTCGTGATGACTTGACTACAATGAAATAAAGCTTGACAAAATAGGGTCCCACACATGGATAAGACAGACCAACAACTTTTACATGCAACTAGAAATAGTAATAATCTTTATTGCAAATTCATAATCCTTTGTGTTTGCACTTATCTATTTGTATACATATAAGAAACTACTGATTAATTTTGGACAAATACAGTATTGCACTAAATCTTCTAACCCTTTACAGCTAATACTTACAAAGTTGATACTTTGTATAAATCTTCCATGCCGCTGTACAGATCATAATGACCGAATCCCAATCCCAGTTAGCTTCATTCACATACAACCTCTGGGCTTTTAGTGGAATGTACAGTTCTCAGCAGGCGCACACATTTATGTAATAAATTGATATGGAAATATCCAGATTACCCAGTATATTAATACAAAATAAAAACAACTCCTATTCCTGTTATTTCTCATCATCATGACTTATGTCAGGATTACATAGCAAGACTTGCATTAGGTCTCATCACATGTATCTGACATTGACAGTGACCTCATACATGTACAACTGTACAGTTTAAGCTCAATAGCTCCAACGCTGTGTTTTGGTGTTTGGAAAGTCATCAGCAATTGCCCATATACTTAAACATTTTTGGATGAGCATCTGAAACATACAACTAACCCATCCTTCCCCATAGCTACCTTACATGCAAAGGCTGTTACATGGAATATCTAACAACACAGAACATTAGAAAGTTCTCTGCATCATGGAATGTATAATACAAGTTAGTTGTAATTAACACGCAAAACAGATACAACTTGTATTGTACTCTACTAGAACTACATCCTCAATCCAAAGAGACATGATTTTTAAAGAATCTGAATCTGAGTTACAGCCATTATAACATGATAACAAACACAACACACTGCAGAAATTACAAAAAAACTTTCTATATACAAGCTGTCTGTACATCTCTACTACTACTAGTTTAACAGACTCATTGTTCATTTCCTCAGTAGCAAAGTGCTCCAACAACCACCCCCGGTCAAGGGACCGATGAGCAGGATGAGACAAATTTGTTTAAACCTCACTGCATTAAAAAATAGGACTTGGTTGGTGTTACTGAATAATTAATCCATGTAGAAACGGGTAATCCGCTGCTGCACGATTATCTGAGCTTCTTGTCCTTTCTAGCAATAAACTTGAGTTTGCTCAGGTTGGCATGATATAAATAGAGTACAACACAGGTTATTCCATATCGCGCTTTGTCCCAAAGGCAAGCAGACTGGTCCAGGTGGGTCTGCTTAATCCTCATCTGCATCAACAGTTCGGCCATGTGTTGAGTCTGGTACCTGTGATATAAAGATAAGAATTTCGGCCCTTTTTAAACATACAGGTGAAATTAATATCAAAATGATCATTCAATGGGTCAAGTAATAATGTCAAAGACCTGAATTCTAAGCTTAGATAGCAGCCAAAATGGTTGTTAGTAGATATAGCTTTAAACATGCTGCTTAAGCTCTTCATACTAAATAACATCACAATTTTCACTCTTATTGCAGTGTGTTAAATGACTACTAGGTCTTAAGTTTTGTGCATAATACATATGTACTACAGAATGTGAGAGTGGCCAACATTTCAAAAACATTGAATAAATATTTAATTCATTATTTGTGTAAAATCTAAGTTATTAGTTTAAATGTAATGTGTTAACACACATAATCATCACAAAAATGCTTATTAAAGTATAACTGTCTTTAGCTGTTTGGAACAAAATGTATGTTAACTGCTAAAAGACATAGCACAAAAGGGACATAATTCTTAATGTAGCTCAACACCCTGTATTTCTTTACTTATTGTTTAATCACAGAAAGACAGGTTTAACCTAGCTATAGTACTAGTACTGGTAGTAAATTGCTTCAAGCCTTGCTTTTTCTTAGGCCTAGG
>NC_049987.1:16115972-16194217 GCF_000003815.2 Branchiostoma floridae | reverse complement strand
TATTAATAGTATTATAGCCAGCATCGTCAGTCTCGTAGAGACTAGGTACTGTTAGCATGTAGTAACGATGGGTACTGGTACAGAAAATTCAGGTACAGGTACAGTCCAGGTGAGAGGATCAGGTCCAGGTCCAGACCTAAACCTGGACCTAATTGTTTGTGTTGTGAATGGGCAATGGTCCATTTTGCTACAAAGAAATCTGTTTGGTGGAGTATTCTACTTCCTGTTTTGGGGTTTGTACCAGTTTAACCACTTTTAATATAGATAGTCTGGTATCTTATATTTGCGAAGAGGACAAAAGAGACTCGGGAGCTATAATACAGCTGGATACAAGTACCAGGCTATAATATATAAGTTTCATTGCAAATTCTTGCCCGAGGGCTAATTGCAAGTGACAAAAATGTCATACGAATAATGGTTAACAGTATACTTAAGCGACTAGTACTCTAGTTTAACTGGGGTGGTTCAGAATGGTCCATTTTGCAGCCCGCCGATTTGCAATTTTTTCACTTGTCTCAAGCTATACTGAAGGGGATGGAGAAATTTTAACTTAGTGGGTGACTTAATTTCATCATAGTGAAAAGAAATGTTGTGTTTGTGGTTAATCTTGTGGTTGATACTGTCATGTAAGATAAAATGTTTTGACAGACTGAGTTTAGAGTTTGAGATATGATTATCAAAAAAAAATAAAATCAGCAGAAACATTTCCCCTTTTGGTTAGGTTCAATAAATCTATTAAATGAAGGCAACTTTTGAGGGGGAGGGTCAACATTTCTATCACCATCTTTTGTGTTGTGTGAATGAATGAATGAATGAATGAATGAATGAATGAATGAATGAATGAATGGATGGATGGATGGATGGATGGATGGATGGATGGATGGATGGATGAATGAATGAATGAATGAATGAATGAATGAATGAATGAATGGATGGATGAATGAACTTTGACAGAAACACAGGACTGTTGCCTCAGAAAAGTTTAAGCCAGGACAAGGAAGGCGTATCTATGTGTGTGTGCAGAACTGTAACAGAAACACTGGACTGTTGTCCCAGAAACGTTTATGACAAGACAAGGTGGAGTAATGCTGTGTGCAGAAATGTAACAGAAACACAGTAGTACTGCCTCAGAAAAGTTAAAGTCAGGACAAGGCGTATCTATGTGTGTGCAAGGTACACAGACAGTTATGCTGTGTGCAGAAATGTAAGAGAAACACAGGAGTGTTGCCTCAGAAAAGTTTAAGTCAGGACAAGGCGTATCTATGTGTGTGCAAGGTGTAGTTATGCTGTGTGCAGAAATGTAAGAGACGGCTGTTCCATAAACATTTGAGACGGGACGAGGTGTAATTATGTTGCGTTTAATATTTTGATATTTGTACCTAATTGTATATAATTAATTGCAAGTGGACTTGTTCAACACTGCATTATAAAGGTGTTATAAATGTGTGGAATGTGTGTGCCGTGTGTACTAAAATGTTTATGCTCAGCTAAGGGACAATGTACATGTGTGTGACAATAATCTGAAGTTTGAAACTGACAGCACCAATATTATTAAAAGAGGGTCTACATGGGGGTCTTGATTATGCTAAAATACTTGATACATGAAGGCTGACAACACATAAAATTTAGTTTAATTTCCATTTTGATTCAGTATATGAGCTAGAATTTTACAATCAAGGATGTTGTGTGAACCATGCTGTGTGGATTGCACATACAACAACCAGAGGCAGAAGCAGGAAATTTTGTAACATATCGTTCACTGAATTTTCACGAAATCTACCATATATTATGAAATTATTATATGCTACGTATACTTCCTCTGTATTTGAAGGGGCAAATATTGCTGGTAGACATCTTTATTAGTGGGAAAATACAGCACACAAGAGTGTCAGCTTTATTTGCTTCCCAACATTCTCCACCTTCCCGCTCAGCCGTCATTTAATTTTTTGTGGAAGCGGGATGCATATGGTTACAGCCTGGGCACCATACCTTGCCCTTATTACTTAACTGGCCCTCCTTACACTCGTTGCCCTGCAAAAAGTTGATTTTTTTCAGCAATGAGTGTAAGGCACTGATGGTACCTGGTCTAAAGAGATGGAGATGCAATTGAGATTGACTCTAAATGTGTTCCTGACATCGTGCTTATAATATACTAAAGTACCCGAATCATAATAATAATAATGTATTTGGGATCACTGTTTTTCTTGAATACCTGCACTGGTGATCATTAAACTACAAAGTTTTCCTGCACACACAACGGTTGTCCACCTATAAGTTATAGTATGATTTGAAAATGCTTTTAAGTTCGCTGGGATTTAATTTCATGATAGCACTACTAGCAGGGAAAAGGACATTTCGCTGTGGCTTTAAAGACCAACCCCGTACTATAAAACCACCCAAAAAATTCGGCTAACGTAAACTACCAGAGCTCAGTCTTCTGTTGACTCTGGTGGAGTTCATATCAGGGAAGGCTGACCGAGACAGCTGACCAACACAAGTTTATTTTCAATTCAATTTTGATATTAGGGTACTACATAAGGTATTGAAGTACATGTATGATTATACATAAAGCTTTACCTAACCCAGAATATAAAGTAATGAATATGCTGGCTTTTCTTACTCTGGTACTGTGGGACATAACTGACAGTTCCATGTACAGTCTACATAGCCCCTGTTGGTACACTTACAAATAGACATCAGATTATTAGCCATATTTCTAGACACATAAATGTCAGAGCTAATTCAGTTATAATGAAGATTTTCAAGTTGCAATCATGTGTTGTTGATCCAAAAAGACACTTTGATACAAAGTTGACAGAGCAGAGTTGAAAGTTTCAATTTGAACACAAGATTGGTTTCCCAAAATTTGGGAGTTGCTGATATAAGGACCTCGATTATGTAACTTTGTTACAACTATCTGGACCATTCTGCAGGGTTTGATAGTGTTTCCTTGAAAACCAGTAGAGAAAAATATGTGAATTTTCGACCAGTATTTTATGCTAATCTTGTTTCCAGCGTGTAGACAGTCTGGGATTTTTATTAGTTTATGTATTAATAGGGGTCAATTCACCCCTCTATAGCTGCTGGGATGGTCACAGTATGAAGTACTTCCTTATAATTAGTGCTGTTCCCAGGGTTCACCTGATTCCACTTCACCGTAGCACCGTGCCATGGAAAAATGTTTGCGGTGGGTTTGAATTTGCGGTTCGGTTAAGTGGCCAACGCGAAAACCGCGAACATAAATCCACCGCAAACATTTCTGCATTTACAGGTTAGGAGCAGGTAAACAAATTAGAAATACAGAAATTCTGCATAATTGTAAATTGTAGGTGATATTATCTTTCAGTCTGTTCATGTAGACTAATTAATAGATCTTGTCAAATTCTCGACAACAAAAAAGTGTGCATAATAACGTAAGTACTGACCATTATAACCGTAACAAATTATATGACACATGATACTGACTGTCTAGTTTATATATGGGAGCTAACTTTAATTGAATCAATGTTTATATCTGCAGTGACATCTTCAATGCGATCATTATAAGGAAAACAAGAGTTCAGTTCTAGAGACAAAGCCACAATGTGCATAATTTAATTGTGGTGATGATGTAAAGGTTATAACTAATACGTTAGATGTATTCCTGGCAAAATAAATAAACTGAAACTCACCTAGGTGCACCTGTTGGGCAGGGATCGGGAGCGTTGACAGCCGTAATTGCACGCCGAGATTTTGCGGTTACCGATGTGAATATACCTCGTGCCACAAGCAACTATCAAAACTATGGCTCCTATCAGTATCAATGTGGTGCTATCATCGCGGATGCTATAATCTTTTGAAAATATATATAAACGTTACGTACGCGTACTTGATTTTACATCGTAACGTTACATAAGGCTACATCTTGCCTGGTATCCAGCCATATTGTAGCTCCCAAGACTCGTCTGCCATTTGCGGAGAGAACAGAAGAGACTCGGGACAGTGCTCGGGAGCTAATATTGATACGGAGAGAACAGTAGAGACCCGGGAGCTATATACGGTTGGATACCGGGCTATCGCTGCTACGAAAAGGCCGCCATTTCATGCTGATCAGCTGGTCAGCTCGACTCCCATCACGCAATGCGCGTCACAGCGTCATTAGTCTAGCACCGACAAGCATCGCTAATGGCAGCGATCTGGAACACTGGATCGTAATCTATACCCGATACTATCGCCTAATGATTTCCCATTTTTAACGACAAGAAACGCTAATGACAACAGTATCGGGTGTCTAGTGATACAGAGCTTCTCTCTGAATGGAGGGAATACTTCAGCTCCCTACTTAACAACACCATCAGCTCTGCAAAGAACCTGCCTCTACCAGCAGAGGAAGACCTCCCCATTCTCACAGATCCACCCTCTTTTGAGGAAACGCAGCTAGCCATAAAACAACTCAAACGAAACAAGCCAGCCGGGATGGATGATGGGACCACAGTGGAAGCTCTCCAGGGTGGCGGTTCCACAATAACAAAAGACTTACACAACTTCTGCGTTGAAGTATATTCTACCCATGTACCTCCTGAACAGTGGACTACCAACATCATTATTCCATTGCCCAAGAAAGGTGACTTAACTCAAATGACAAACTACAGAGGAATTTCACTTATGTCTATTGCTGCAAAGGTTTACAACAAAATCCTCCTGAACAGGATACGTAGCCACATAGACCCCATCCTGAGGAGGAACCAGGCTGGATTCAGGGAAGGTCGCAGCTGCGCACAACAAATCCACATACTTAGACGGATTATTGAAGGCTTCAAAAACCAACAACTTCCGCTTCGTTTACGCCTTTAAACCTATTCTCTCACTGCACAGACTCTAGGGTCTAGACTCTTCCACCTTTTCCTCTGTCTTGGCCCCTTTCTCAAGCACTCTTCAGCTGCTGTGACGTTAGCCGAGATGAACGTATCGTAGTCTGACGTCTGCCCCCCCCCCCCCCCGTATCAGACATTCATAGAAGTCTGATACGGTAGTAGAAATAGGCATAACTATAGCCTGTGTTTACACATTTCTCGCTGGCTGGGGTTAATAACCCCCTCCCCTAGGGCGGCGGCATTTGTAGGGCCGGCCGCTAGGAGCGCGATTTTAGTCAGGCTAGGCATAACTATATCATTGTAGTGCAATATGTTTATTTTCTGAACATAAAAAAGGTGAAGAAAAAAGTTTTTTGCTACTCAATGGATAAAATGCGATCTCTTTCAATTCTTTGTTTATATTAGAGGACAAAGTACGAAAATGTGATTTGCTCGAATCCTTCAATAAGGAGTTTCTTTTTGCGTCATAAATATATTCTACCCATCATCCGGATCACTCTATGATAAAAGTACATTATGAAAATACACAAATCCCTAGAGATCCCTATTCCGTATTTCTATGGATCCGCTGGCCCATTTCACGGGCCTTAAGGATAATCTACAGATCCTAACGAATCTCTTTTTTGTATTTTCTCTGGATCTGATGACCCACCTCGCGGCAGAAATGTCCATGGTCAATCTAAGGATCCTAGCAAACCCTTTCCCTGTATTTTCTAGGAATACCTTGCCCCCACCTCATGGCAGATGGATCCTAGCAAATCCCTTTTCGTATTTTCTATAGATTCGTTAACCCACCTTACGGCAGACGGATCCTAAGAAATAGCTTTTCCGTATTTTCTACGGATTCGTTGCTCCACTTAATATCTAATGAAGAATGCTAATATCTAATGAAAGTTGAATATCAATTGAAAGTTAATATTCCTGGAGATTAGCTCACAGATTTTTCAAGAAGATTTATGAACGCTGTGCTTGATATGAGCAAGCGAACAATAAAAATGTGCAATGGACGAAGTGTTATACTGGTTTACTTCGCGACAGTTTCTATACTAGCTACGCACCAATCTCAAAAAACTCAAAATCATATCAGACATGCATGTATTCTTGTATGCTGAAAAATGTTAATTTGCTCTCCTGAGCCTAAAGGATCATTTTTCGCGAAAAATTTCACAAAAGAATGTCAAACTTCCTCGGAACCAACTTCATTGCTTGCGGAACGATTCCCCCTTATCAGACATGCACCTTGCTTGGCGAAAAAGTGTTAATGAGCTCGCCTGAGCCAAAAAGAGCAAATTTTCACCAAAAAAAAAATACAGTTTTTGCAAAAGAATGTTCGATTTCCCTGGAAACAACTTAACTGCATGCCGAACGGTTTCCCGACTTCAAACATGCACCTTGCTTGTCGAAAAATGTTAATTTGCTCGCCTGAGCCAAAAAGAGCACTTTTTGCAAAAAAAATATACCTGTCGCCAAAGAAAATGACCCATTTCCTCAGAAACAACTTTATTGCATGCGGAGCTGTTTGTTCCCCAACATTAGACATGCACCTTGTTTGTTGAAAAATGTAAATGTGGTCGACTGAGCCAAAAAGAGCATTCTTCGCAAAGATATAACTGTCACGAAGAAAATGTTGAATCTATATTGGTGTATCCGTGATTTCTTTGAATTTTTCAAAATCTCTGCATTCTCATGTGCATGGTACCGCGGTGTATTTTTGCGTGAATCGTTTATCATTTATAAACGCTCTACTATATAGTACCCGTATCTTATAATTGTAAGGAATTCTGCATATCTGGTGATATAAAAACAAGCCAATTCAACTTCATCCAGCGTCTATAACTTTAGAAAACAACAAGCAACTAATGATTTGCTAGGCACGAAGATACGGAAAAGAGATTTGCTGGAATCCGTTTATATTCATACGACGCCATTGTATTGCAGGGTGGGGCAGTGGCTGCATATATTGTCTTTTTGACGAAAAAAACACCAACTCAAGACCCGTTTGAACATTGCATCATCATCATCATCATCCGGGCGTGCTGGTTGCACGGACGGCCATGACTCTCTTCCCCTTTATCATTCCCTATCCTCCATAGCCTTGAACATTGCAGATACCTATATTAAAGGATTCGAGCAAATAACGTTGCCGTGTTTGTTGACAGCCAGGGGTCATGCATATACGACATCGAATTATTGGCGTATTTTTTTTTTATTCCGGCGGATACAGTGTCGCATCTGTTCGGTATTTTGGCGTATCCTTTAAGAATCTGGGATTCGTTCGTATTTGTTCGGAATCCTCCTGTAACGGCCATGACTTTCGACTTATGACGTACTTAGGTATTACTTCAATTCCTTATCTTTTCAAGACTACTGCCTTATGTGCATTTCAAAACTGTTTTAAGAGTAACTCTAATACTTCCAAATATGTATTAGCCTGCCTTCACTCATGTGAACACCATGGTGTTTGGGAACAGGCTGAGGGCTGGTAGTTTACGTTAGCCAAATTCATTGGGTGATTATGTTGATTTGCATAATTAGTATTCCATGATGTAAGTCAACACTCATTCTATCTACATACCAAAAATCATGAAGATCCTTCAACGCGTTGTAGAGTTATTCTCGTCCAAAGTTTGAAAGGAAACCCGTGCCTGCAGTTCCAAAAAAAGGTAGGGAGCCACAGCACTTACTCCCTGCTACGAGGGCTATCTACCACTCAAAAATCACGACCACAGCATGTCCAGAACACGAGATATAAAGAATTGAGTTTCCGCTGCAGTACCTTAGCAAGCCGCTAGGGTGCCATTATCGAACTTGACCTTCGTTTTCCCGACGCCGGCCTACCTACATTCAGGATTTCTTGAGTTATGCTGTTGACGCACACACACACACGCCCAAAATATAACCTTAGCCATTCTGCCAAAGATAAAAATCAATAGACAAGTTTGTTTACAATTATTTTGTTTTCTTGTTGAGCGGTAAGAAATTACAGATACAGTTGCAATACAGCATGCACTGTCCAATTGAATTGTATCAACGGATGGTGGGTATTTTTTCTATACAAATTGATATCAATCTTAAGCTGTAGCAGCTGACTCTTATTGACCGTCCAACTTAAGACACGGGCATTACAATTCCTCAGAGAATGAAAAAACATGCTTAAATCAATTAAATTAGTATATTTTTAACTTGAAGCCTAAACGAAGGTTGAATATTGTAGCCAACGATTCGTTTAATTCCGTTGAGGAATCTTGCCGGCTGGTTTAGATTTCGACACTACAATATTGTACGATTATTTTTTGAATAGATTATCTGCGTGTACACAAATGTCACCAGAACCGCCATCCAACAAAATTTTCAATTAGTCTTTGTGGGCAATTTTTCTAAAATTTGTCCATGTCTAAAAGAGACATTTTTAGATAGCAGAATATACTTAAAACTGTGGGGCCACTCGACTGCTGTCGTTAGCTTCCTTAAATAGAGAATCCACCGTTAGGGAGAAATTGTACTCGGCGTCGGTCACACAAGCAGTTTGGTGCCGCGAATTTACGTCGACCAATTTTTAACTTAAATTACTATTTACACTTTACAAATGCATTAGCCTTTCCTTAAAAATGTAATAGTGTTGCAGCATGAATTACAGCTATACTTACATTACCTGAAATGTAGGGACAGCAGACAACAGTTTGGTATATATCGTTAAGGATATAAAAACACCAGCAACATCAATGTATAAATATAAAGAAAGATATTAAGTAACAGGACTAACCGGAGATATAACCGAAATGAAAAGCTGTCAGGATTGCAAGACCGTTGAACTGGATCTTGGTTGACTTTGTGCAGAATGGAAAAAATTCAACCACTCCCTTCTGAGTGGTCTCTGATAAGTGTCGACGTGTCAGCTGATTCATATCTCTGCTTTGTTTATTGTTACTGCTGACGTCTATTATTCTGGTCGCGCAGTATACTTGACAATATACCTCACAAACTTTAGTCCTTTAACTTGATGGAACAATCTACCGCGAGAAACTAACAGTCCACTAGTTTAAGAAAGTAAAACAGTAAATTTTCCTGAGACAGTTTCTGCAAGCCATTAAAGTAACAGTAAGATACATATATTTCTCATTGAGGACATAAAAAAGGACAAAAAAGATGCCAAGTGAAACTCGTAGAATGATTTTACATGGAATCATTTATATAGTATGTCCACGATGATTCGTCTATCGCGTGCATTTCTTGTACGTCATGTTTTCAACATGGCCAACTTTGAGCATGTTGTCATGTTGCCTACGCGCAGATGTTTAGGGAACTTAAAAAAGAGTGAAAACAATGGACTTGCTCCTTGATTAGCATAAGTTATTTCCCGCCAAAGTTACTTCCCGCCACTTGTAGCAAGAGAGACTCCAGAAAGGCGAGCCGGGGGGGCGGCTGGAATTTGGAACAGTAGGAAGCCATTGCAGAAGAAAGACGGAGGTCAAAATTGGGCCTGGAGATCAACCCCAGGAAACCTAGGCTTGGAGACAAACACACTCCAAGAAGAAGGAGAAGAAGGATCAGAGGCCTGGAAAAGGATTTTCCAGGAGACTTAGGACAATTGGGCCTGGGGTGAAGACTTCAGGAATTTCAAGGAGGATCAATTAGGCCTGGAAAGGAAGATTCCAGGAACAGGAGAACAAGCTCCAAGACATATGGACAGACTCGGTCGGGTACGTGGGTGACCAAACTATGTTTTACGGCAAAGAACTCATTGCGGATTCGGCTAAGAGTTCACTGCAGATTCCGTCAAAAACTTATTACGGACTCTGATTCAAGAGGATTTACAACTTCAGATGGAATAGGGACAGAAATAGGACTTTCAAACTCAGTATGGCGGCTTATGTACTTCTACTAACTCTTTGAACAATATGACTTCAAACGTTCAGGTTTGTGTCTGCGTCTTACATCTGTGTGAAGAATCCAAGGTGAGTTCGGTTATTACTTCTTTGTAAACCTAGTACCTCGGCTGAGGCTCCGACGACAAGATCTAGAGCGGAGCGCTTACAGTTCCCCAAAACAATCACGGATCCCAAAAAATGACGGATCCCACTAACATCCGCAACGCATTCGTAGGTATCCTTAACTCGCGGTGAAAAACACAGAACCCGAATACTTGCGTACTTCGTGACGAAAGCTAGCAATGCATCCGTATGAATACTTCCGAAATCACGGATCCTATACACATACACATAACGCATTCGTTGGCATCCATAAGGCATTCGTATGGATACTTACTTTCAACCTAAACAAGTGACCGTAGGTAACATTGTCTGTGACGTCGGTCTGGTATATGTTGGTTGTTACCTTTGCCAGAATGGCTAAGGTTATGTTTTGGGCGTGTTTGTGTGTTTGTGTCTGTGTGTGTGTCTGTTAACAGCATAACTCAAGAAGCCTTGGATGGATCCTGATGATATTTGGTAGGTGGGTAGGGCTCGGTAAAACGAAGGTCAAGTTTGATAATGGGCCCCCTAGCGGCTTGCTAAGGTACTACAGCGGAAACTCATTTTTTTTATATCTGGACATGCCGTGGTCATGGTTTTTTAATGGTAGATTGGGACAGAGACTAAGTGCTGTGAGCTTGGGCCCCTAGCGGCTTATTTGGAACTGCAGGCACCGGTTTCCTTTCAAACTTTGGACAAGAATAACTCTAAAACGTGTTGACGGATCGTCAAGATTTTTGATATGAAGATAGAATGGGTGATAACTTACATAATGGAATACTAATTATGCAAATCAACAGCTAATTTGCATAATTAATGAGAAAAGTTTATAAATCCACTGAATTCCATGATAAGACTTTCAAACTTGTCACATACGTAGCTGGGAAGGAGAAAAATGTCGATAGACATCAATTATGCAAATGGTGACCTAATTTGCATAATTAATGAGAAAAGATGAACAGTTGACGGATCATCATGTTTTTTGGTATGTAGGTAGCGTAAGTGAAGTCGCATAATTAATGAGAAAATATGAACGTGTGGACGGATGGTCACGATTTTTGGAATGAAGATAGCCTAAGTGAAGACTTATATCATGTGATAGTTATTAGGCAAATAAACAGCTAAATTGCATAATTGATTAGGAAAAGATTATAAATCCACTGCATTCCATTATAGTACTTACAAAGTTGTCACTTATGTATAACTCAGAAAGAGAGTAAAAGGTTATTTAAAGACTTTGAAAGAGAATAAGTCAAGAATAGATCAAAGGACAATCATGATGTTTCGTATGCTGATAGCTTAAGTAATGCTTGATACAATTTGATATTAATAACTGTAAATTGGGATCTTATTTGCATAATTAATGCCAACATTTTATAAACCAACTCCAAGCATATAATTATAGAATAAAATGAAATGAGTAGCGCATTTGTCTACAGACATCATTCTACATAACAAACCTGGTTTATTTGGCAAAGGTATATGTTCGTGGAACTCTAGTTTTGTCTTCTTTGGGGTGTGTCGTTGTGCTTATATTCTATAATGATTCTTTCCATGGTGTTAGATATATCGTTTTATGTAAAGTTGCTTAATCCACACTGTAAATGAGTTCGGACAAGAGGCTGAAGGTACAAGTACATATGAAGACAGCATTATCATAATAAAAGTATCAACCATGTTCCTATAAAACGTAAATGGCCATTGGCCCGCAGCTACATAAAATTACCATAAATAGATGATACTGTCATATTCAAAGTAGATCGAAGTTATCAAACATATCATGACCAGCTGGTCGCAGCTGTTGACAACATGAACAGCTGGTCACAGCTGTTGACATATTTCGAGCAAGGTGAACAATTGTCAACTTGTCATCTACTAAACAATACTTAAAGAGGAAACCGGAGTGCCCTGGGCAACGCCATATAGTTGAAAATTGCCTACTGTGATTTAACAGACAAAATAGACCCCGAGATCATAAATGCGGATTACAAAACCGCGGGGCGCTCAGGTGGCGCTAAATCCACTTGCACCATCACCATCTCCACACCTACCCACCCATCAAAAACCATTGCAAACCTTCCAACGGTTCTTGAGATATCTCCCACATGAGCTCCAGACTGACTATAATATAGCAACAATACCTTCATTTTCATGAAGGTAAAAAACAAGGGTATTAGCCCACTCGACCTTTGTGCCAAATTTCAGGTAATTCTGTCGAGGAACGACAGATTTGACAGGAGAAAGAAGAAACATTACGAATACAATATATTTCACCATTCCTGTGGTATGGCTGAAATATAAAGAAGAAACTAGAAAGGCCGACATTTGCTTGAGAGCAAATACAGCATATTTCAGCCATACCCCTTCCCACGCAACATTGGACTGTTCCAAATCACCCCTGCGCAAAAATGGAACGTCTTAACAGTACATTATCCCCCAAAGTGGACTAGTTTTGTGAATTGATTCCAGGTCAAAACAGAGCTTGCTTCTATTTTTCAGAAAATGACAATAATCACACCTTCCACTCAGAAAATTTTCATCATGATTGAAAATTGTTGAATGACTTCATGTAATGTCATTACAAATTTTCAGTACGATAACCAGGTGTAAGTATAAAAAAGTATAAGGTCCTTGTGTTGTGGGTACATTCATTATTGCAGTGAACATTTTTATTCAAGTAGGGCATACGATTTAATAACTATCAAGCAGATGCAGGTACAGTCAAACCTGTATTAGGGGCCACCTCTACAGAGGGGCCACCCGTCCATAATGGCCACTTTTTGTCGGTCCCTTGGGTATTTTATCTACAAGTTGCCACCTCTATACAGAGGCCACCTGTCTATAGTGGCCAAATTTGTCCGGTCCCTTGAGTGGCAGCTATAGACAGGTTAGACTGTACTGTGTAGTAGGAGCGTTTGTTTTCTTCAAGCTGTAAAACTGTTAAACTGTTTTACTTTGTATGCAATCAGCCATCGAGCCTAATCTTATTTTAGTTTAACAACTTCCTGCCAGACTCGGAAGATGCGATTGAACCTTGTTCGAGGATTTCTTTTCGGAGGTCAGTCTGTTCATACCCTGGCACTGAGAGTGTTTTATTGGGCTGAAACTCTGGCAGTTCAAAGTTACTTACAATTTGAATGTTCAAAATTTATGTCAAACAGCAACAGCACAGGAAACACCTACATTTGCTCTGGGGAAAATACAGCACTTTTCTTTCCAGTCCAGTGATAGAAATGTGGCCACTATATAGACAGGTGGTCACTATAGAGAAAATGCTGATCTGTTGACTGGGAGCAATACGCTACACATGATTTCAGTACACTGATCTTTACTTATATATAAACATTGCACAGGTAAGCCAATTGTTTGGATGTACAATTAAGTTCAAATGATTCTGAAGAGAAATATTGATGAGAAAATAATCATTTTCACCACTGTCTAACTTATAATTACGTATCAAAACTAAACGCAAACTGTCTAACTAACGCACCTTTCGCCGACTTGATCAAAGGGCCGCCGGCTATCAATCAAACACGGCTGTTGATTAGACTTAGAGTTTCAAACAGTCGTGAGCCAGTTGACAGCGAGCTTCATGCTACGTGATGTATTACATTGCTTGGACCTTCTTTCCCACAGCGGTGCTTCTACAAAATATTTAGACTGTAACACTGAGTCCCACATGTTTTATAGAATAGAATTTGACGCAGAACAGCGTTTTTTGCTAGGCATTTTTCTTGAAACATGTCCGTGGGAATATCAGCGAGGCGGCGACGCAGGGCTATCAGACCGTCAACAAAAGTCGCACGGCGGCTAACGGCGCAACGAAGATACTAGCGCTATAAATAAGCGCTTCAACTAATTATAAGGATGGCAACTCGGACAATATTTACAAGTACTGTTGAGCTAAGGAAAGTTTGTTGTTTATGAGGTTTTAGTTGTCTTTGAAACTTTGACCCGAAATATTTTAAGTCAAACTGCTGAAGAGAAGTAAGTGACTACTACGATCATCGTAGATATGACCCTAAAAAAAAGGATAAAAGAAGCATTCTCAATAGTCTAAAATGCAAGGACTGCGGACCCCGGGCCACTGTCCGACGCTTTGAAAAAATCCTGGCGAGAAGTCTGTACAGCCCGAGTCTTCAAGTTACCGTATTGTGTGGTCCCGCTTATGAATATTAATTAGCCTTCGTTTTCCCCTTCGCTGATTGGCTGAACCATTAATTGAATCAACTCTTCCTGTCGGCTAGACGCAGGTACAGATGTTGGCTCCGTGGGGTGAACGTCCGAAAGGTCACGGCATGGAGAACGAAAGAAAAACAATTTCCCCTAAAAAAGTGCTGTAATTAAGTCTTTTACAGTACTTTATGCCAAAAATTTTACTTGGATCATTTTATCAACTATCTTATGCCTATCTATACCAAATGTTAGGTCATTCACTTGTAATGGCAGGGTACAGGGGGGCAAAATATATTGTTATAAGACCGTCAACAACAGTCGCACGGAGCTAACAGCGCAGTGAAAATACCATCGCTAGCGTTTCAACTTCGGCTAAGTTATAAGTACTGTTGAACTCAGTAACGTTAAAGTTTGTTTTTAGTTGCCTTTGACGGTTTGACCTGAAATACTGTTACGCTAAACTCCTGAAGAGAAGTTAAGTGACTGCTGTGATTATTACAGAAATGCCCCTAAAACTGATACAATAAGCCTCCTGAATAGCCTAAAGTGCAAGAGCTTCAGGCGGGCTTCGCCACCCTGGGACCCCCAACGGGGCTCTGCCCCTGGACCCTGCCGGGCCGGGGCCTTCGGCGTTCTTCGGCGGCCCCCGAAAAAAATTCTGGCGGGAACACTGCCGTATATACGGAATCGTGGGGCCCCGCTTATGAATATTAATTAGCCTTCGCTCTTCGCGCACAGGTGTGGACTCCGTGCGGGGTCACGGAAGGTCACGCCAGGAGGCCAAAAGAAAACAAATTACCCCTCAGAAAAGTGCCCAAATTAATTATTTTAAAGTAGTTTATGTCAAAACTTTTACTTGGATCATTTTACCAACTATCTAATGCCTATCTACACCAAATTTCAGGCCATTCCATTGTAAGACCAGGGTACAGGGGGACAATATATTTTATTTTGGTCAAAACATGACCTTTAAACCTCAATAAAATCATTTTAGGGGCAGATATGAAAAAACTGAGAAAAAGCATCAAGGTATTGGCCCATTCTACCCCTGTGCCAAATTTCAGGTCATTCGGTCCAGGAACGGCGGAGATGAATCACTTTGAAGATTTGACAAGAGAAAGAAAGAAGAAAGAAACATTACGAATACAATATATTTCACCATACTATGTATGGCTGAAATATAACAAAACGAATACAATACATTTCACCATTCCGGTGATATCAATAAACTAAAATTCGGCGACCTCATACCTTCATGAAATATTTAGAGCTATTGTAAATTTCATGCAATTGATGCATTCATTAACATAATTAATGCGTGGCGTTGCCCATCATTGACTAACGTACACATGTCACAATTATAAACTTCCCATCATTAATCATTAATCATAAAGCGGTTTTGCAATTTTTTACATAGATTATGCAAATAAGTTCCTCATTACAATATTTGGTATCTAATTATATTCCAACCATCATAATTAACAAGTGTTCCATTTATTGAGGTCCAGTTATTGCAAACAATGAAATGATACAATTTCCTCATTTACTATTCAAATTATGTCATCATTTGCATAGCATGCATATCATTATGAACATCTTTGCCCAAGCTACCTACATGCCTAAAATGATGCCAATCCGTCAACCCTTTCTGCAGTTATCCTCTTTGGAATGTCTTGACAAAAATGCCATGTTAGGGGGCTGAAACCTGCCATACTTTGTCATGACACTGCAAGCTATCTACCGCTTAAATAGCAAGACCATCTCACGTTCGGGATAAGAGATACATAGAAAAAACTGCTATGATAGAATATTCTCATTAATTATGCAAATGTGCTCCTATTTTACATAATTAGTATTTCCTTTTGTATAACATTGTCTAAGGTATTTACATACCAAAAATCATGAAAATCCGTTTTTCCCTTATTAAGTTATCGTCTTCAGAATTTTTCGACAAAAATGCCCCTGCTATTCCAAAACTAGCCGCTAGGGGGTCCAAACTTATGTCAATTGTTCCTGTGCACAAGAGCTATTTAACACCTAAAAATCGTGTCGAAAGCTTGTTCAGAACACGAGATAGCAAACCCGGAAGTTGCGCTGCAGTACCAAGGAAAGTCATTAGGGGCCAAAAATCTAACTATTTCCTGCTTTTATCATACAATACCAACACACCAAGAATGAAACCAATTCACCCAGCCGTTTTTGAGTTATCTTGTTTACACACAGACACACAGACAAACGCAGGCTGAAATATAACCTCCATGACATCCATGGAGGTAATATAATAACCTGAGTGTAGTTTGCCTGGACCTGTCAAATCCCTACTGGTCAGTGCTTCATGCTCTGATCAGATAAGCCATTTAGTCCTCATAGATCCCTGACAAGGTCACAAAGTACATCATACAGAACTATGACAACTTTTCCCATGTGCTTTACCACTTCAGATCTATATTCCAAATCTCTCTATGCTTCAGCTTTCTAGTGTTCCTTCATTAAGGCCTTATTGTACCTCAACTGCTGTCGCTAGCTTAGAGACTCTACCGTTAGGAGAAATAGTGCTCGAAGTCGGTTACACGAGCAGTTTTAGCGCCGAGTTAACGTTGACCTCCTTTTTAACTTCTATTACCATTTACACTTTACGAGTTTCCATTGTCCTCATTTTATCTCCTATTACCATTTACACTTTACGGATATAATACTATTGCAGCATAAATTACTTACATCGCCGGAAATGTAAGGACAGCAGTCATCAGCTTGCTATATATCGTTAGGGATATCAGAACACGAGCAACGTAAGTGTATATACGATAAGACAAATATTAAGTAACAGTACTAACCAGAGATACAGCAAAATCAAAAGCTGACAGGATCCTAGGAATGCTCGAGCGTGTGACTGGATCTTGGTTGACTTTGTAGAGAATGGAAAATTTCAACCACTCCCTTCTGAGTTCTCTCTGATATGTGTCGACGTGTCAGCTGATTCATATCTCTGCTTTGTTTGTTGTTCCCGCTGACGTGTCGTATTCTGGTCGCGCAGTATACTTGAAAAAATACTTCACAAATGTTGTGA
This sequence comes from Branchiostoma floridae, assembly GCF_000003815.2. Lineage (NCBI taxonomy): Eukaryota > Metazoa > Chordata > Leptocardii > Amphioxiformes > Branchiostomatidae > Branchiostoma > Branchiostoma floridae. The sequence goes on along the minus strand of NC_049987.1, from coordinate 16,177,151 downwards.
TGTGTTTTAGTCCTTTAACTTCATGGAATTATCTGCCTAGAGAGAATAACAGTCAAGATATTTCTGCAAGCCTTTAACGTAACAGTAAGAAACATATCTTTCTCATTGAGGACATGGTATGCACCAAAAGAGGCTAGGCCAAGTTGAACTCGTGGAATGATTTTATTACACATCAGAATAACGATGACAAAATATTTCTAATGTTTTTTTTTTTTTTTGACGGATTTAAATGTTCTGAATAACGGAATCTGATGTTCGGATCTGTTAAGGATTCACATCAAAGCAAGAGAGAATACTGCTCTGGATATGAGGCGGCAAATAGCATGTAGACCCGGATCCTGGAGCAGATCGTTTATTTTCACTTTCCTGTTCCCTAAACATCGGCGTGCAGGTCACATATCAGCATACTAGTACCCGAACTTGGTGTTGTTGAATATATGTGCAACACTTATGCAATGCACACAATGGAAGAATTATCACTAAAGACGGGATTCTATTTAAAGTATTGCAATAAGAAGTATTTCGTCATTGTTATTCCAATGAGTAAAATCATTCCACGATTTCAACTTGGCCTATTTTTGTCCTTTTCATGTCCTAAGGTAGAAAGATCTTCTTGTTACGTTAACGGCTTGCAGAAATTATCTCGAAAAATGATAATTGTTTTACTTCATTAAACTATTCAACTGTCTCGCGATAAATTATTCCATCAAGTTAAAGGACTGAAAAACTCTATAAGGTTTGTGAAGTATTTTTCAAGTATAATGCGCGACCAGAATACGACACGTCAGCAGGAACAATAAACAAAGCAGAGATATGAATCAGCTGACACGTCGCCACATCTCAGAGACCACTCAGAAGGAATGGTTGAAAATTTCCATTCTCTACAAAGTCAGCCAAGATCCAGTCACACGCTCGAGCAATACTGTCAGCTGAGTCATTTTTGCTGTATCACTGGTTAGTACTGTTACTTAATATTTGTCTTATCGTTTTTGCACTTTTGTTGCTCGTGTGTCGATATCCCTAACGATATATATCAAGCTGATTTCTGCTGTCTCCATATTTCAGGTAATGTAAGTAAAGTAATTTATGCTGCAATAGTACTATATTTTCTAAGGAATGGGCCGTACATGTGTAAAGGGTATATAGAAATAAGAACAAAAACAAAACAAAGCGTAAACTTGAGATCGCGGCACCGACGTCGAGCACAATTTATTGTTATCGGTAGAGTCCCTACTAAGTAATCTAACGACAGCGCTTGGATGACGTTCGGACTGAAGGAGCACAGAAAACGTTGGAGAATAGACAACCTTAAAATGTAGAATTCTGGCCACTCTTATGGTCCATTTGGCTATCTATAAAGGCCACTTTGATACATGGGCACATTATCAACCATCAAACCACCGTAGCTTTTTTACGACAGATCTTACCGTATGGGGTAAAAACTGATCCCATAAAGCTTTGTATAAATACAGTTTTTTGTGACTCTTTTTGTGATTTGTATGCATGTATAGTTCCATTATTCTATTTGGGACAGTTTGACAGGATTAGGTGAGAATCATTCTAGATCATTATCATAATTTATGCAAAAAAGATCATGAGGACCACATTTTGCACTAACGCTATTAAGACCGGATAGGGTTTTTTCATGCCCGCACCGACTTCAATGTCGCAATGCCTGTGAATGACTTATACTAAGGCCACCACACTTGGTATCTATTCAGAAAATGTTAATAGCAAACATTTAAAGGCGAAACCGGAGTGCCCTGGGTACCGCCATATAGTTGAAAATTGCCTACTGTGATTTAGCAGACGAAATAGACCCCGAGATCATAAATGCGGATTACCGTTGAAAACCGCGGGGCGCTCAGCGCTGTTGACGCCCGAGCCGGGCGCGCGCGAGCGGAACATAACAAAGGGAACACGTGATACGCGTACGTGAGAAGCATACACAAACACAGTCCGGCACACATGTTTTGGAACCGCCATGTTGGACCTTCCTAGTTCCAAACTTCACGCGGCGTTTTCGATGGAAATACGGCCGGTATAAGTGCAACATAGAAGGGAACGTGTTGCTGTCGCTGCTCAGATATATTTTTTGTCGCACAAGGAAGTGAAACAGTGCCAGACGAGCCACCAGATTCGGAGAAATGTTCGTTTGGATTTGTTTACAACGCTGCCGGCCTTGCTCGGAAACGAACGCTACGTGTTGGTTTGGCAGGATATCGGGACGTGGAAATACCTACAGATTTAGAAGGTATGTGAAGAAGTACAAGTTCGAAATAGTGTGCATGTAGAATATGTAACAATTTAGCGGTATTTTGATTATTCTGTTCGGAAAGAGTAAGTTACGTTTGTCACCATGTTTATTTTTTTGTCATCGAAAGAAACATAATTGTGTCAACTTACTACAATGGGAAAGCGGGACTGTCTTACTTTTCCTGACGAGTAGATAACTGTATGCAATATACTTGGCTGCTGATTTTCGCCTCAAAGCTATTATTTCCAGTCAGATCAGTAACGTTACTTGATGACAGAAAGGATCACGTCTATCGTATCACATCGACTTGTTCGTTCGTTCGTGTGTTTGAACCCGTTCAGATTTGCCTGTAGCTGTGCAACTGCAGTTCCAGGATCGTTCCTGATCATTTCAAAAGGCATGAACTTGAGGCTGGATTTTGTATCGGAACTCCGGCAAGTAGTGCCAAACAGTAACCGGAAAATGCCCAGTGGGAGGGGGGCGTGGACATGTACGAACGGTTTCCCGTGTGTGACGACGCAACACCCGCTTAGAGTTAGACATTTTCCGTGTTGTTTCCGACGAAAAGAAGTCAACGAAATTGTTTCATTGGGATTACCCTGGAATTTTGGAATTTTTTTCGTGTTTTTGTTTTCAATTGATAACGTTACCATGGAACATGAAGGTAAATATCATGTCTACAGTTATGCCTTCTCCACACGATTCTTATTTGATTTTAAAATCTGTCTCAGAAAAAAGTGCTTTCGTGCACTGTAATGAACAAATTACATTGTTTGTGATGTTTGGTCTACTCTTTTTGGTCATAATACTGGACACTTGCATGTTCAATAGACCATAACATCAGAACTATTAATAAAAAAAGATAGTCTTCTTGTGTACAAAATTACAAAATTCGGACATGGATTCTGTTTCAGAAAGTGTCTTGCAACTCTGCATATGGATCATGGGGGACTAGATATTTACATGTTCAAACAGCAATACAAACGATTACATAAGAAATAGTCTTTTTGTGTACAAAATTCTGACATGGAATCTGTTTCAGAAAGTGTCTTGCAACTAGAGCATATTGATCATGGGGGACTAGATATTTACATGTTCAAACAGCAATACAATAGATTACATAAGAAATAGTCTTTTTGTGTACAAACTTCTGACATGGAATCTGTTTCAGAAAGTGTCTTGCAACTAGAGCATATTGATCATGGGGGACTAGATATTTACATGTTCAAACAGCAATACAAACGATAACATAAGAAATAGTCTTTTTGTGTACAAAATTCTGACATGGAATCTGTTTCAGAAAGTGTCTTGCAACTCTGCATATGGATCATGGGGGACTAGATATTTACATGTTCAAACAGCAATACAAAAGATTACATAAGAAATAGTCTTTTTGTGTACAAAATTCTGACATGGAATCTGTTTCAGAAAGTGTCTTGCAACTAGAGCATATTGATCATGGGGGACTAGATATTTACATGTTCAAACAGCAATACAAACGATAACATAAGAAATAGTCTCTTTGTGCACAAAATTCTGACATGGATTCTGCTTCAGAAAGTGTCTTGTAACTCTGCATATGGATCATGGGGGACTAGATATTTACATGTTCAAACAGCAATACAAACTATAACATAAGAACAAGTCTTTTTGTGTACAAAATTCTGACATGAAATCTGTTTCATAAAGTGTCTTGCAACTCTGCATATGGATCATGGGGGACTAGATATTTACATGTTTAAACAGCAATACAAACTATAACATAAGAACTTGTCTTCTTGTTTACAAAATTCTGACATGGAATCTGTTTCAGAAAGTGTCTTGCAACTAGAGCATATTGATCATGGGGGACTAGATATTTACATGTTCAAACAGCAATACAAACGATTACATAAGAAATAGTCTTTTTGTGTACAAAATTCTGACATGGAATCTGTTTCAGAAAGTGTCTTGCAACTAGAGCATATTGATCATGGGGGACTAGATATTTACATGTTCAAACAGCAACACAAACGATAACATAAGAAATAGTCTTTTTGTGTACAAAATTCTGACATGGAAAGTGTCTTGCAACTAGAGCATATGGATCATGGGGGACTAGATATTTACATGTTCAAACAGCAATACAAACGATAACATAAGAACTTGTCTTCTTGTTTACAAAATTCTTACATGGAATCTGTTTCAGAAAGTGTCTTGCAACTCTGCATATGGATACATAGTCTACATTTCAATACAAACTACAACATAATAACTAGCTAGTCTTGTAGTATCATTACATATATACTTGTCAAGTAACACTGTTTTCTATTCATTTTCATCTTCAGATGAGACATCAGATTCACTATCACTATCAGACACCCGGTCACCATCCTCACGCTCCTGTCGGGGTGGTGGCCTAGCAGGGAGGGGTGGGAGGTCTCCTGCCTCGTTAATCCTGACCAAGAAGGTGAGAGCCAAGGACTTCACAAAGTTGAAGTCCTTGGCTACAAGGACTTTCTTCCCCTCGGTCTGGCGGACGTTGGACACACTATACTTCACGTATCGTGAAGTATAGCGCCTGTTGACATGCTCATTCTGAAAGAGATAACGTTACCAGTGCAGTTGTATAAACCATGCTTAATACATTATGTATTTATCCATCTGTTTATTTGTTCAAATATAATTATCAGCTTCCATTTACATGTAATATAAGGAGTTTGCATTGGCAAAGTCAAAAGTATTGGTAGTTTATGACTTCCTTTTTTCCATAATCACAAATGAAAAGATGTGTAGGGCCTAGTTATGATGGTAAAGTATGATGTGAAACATACAGCTTAGTTATAACATGCCCCATGTTGTATGATCCAGATACTGGATGAGGTTGTGAGATGTGTATTGTATGTACCAGCATTACATTGCCAATATCTATTTGGGGAAAGACATACCCAGTCCAGCACAGCCAACCCCATGCGTATGCCATAGCTCAGGTCGCCGAAATAGATTCTCTTGTCGACGTATTGCAGGCAACTGTTGTTAAAAGATTCTACATACAGGGTGTCATTGCACTGAAACAGTAATTTTTTGAAGGGACAAAACCACTATTGTCACTAGAAGTAGAACGTATAGTGCAGTTTCAATACATGCAAGTTATAAGCACCCACTGCAGCATGTTCTAGGGTGCTCCTACAGTATGTACATGTATGGGTCAAAAACAAAAACATGTATCAAAAACATGTGTCTCTTTACCACATGTATTTGATACATGTTTTTGATTTTGCAATGTATGATACTGAAGGAAACATTTTTTAGACACACAGTACTATAGATGTGGTACCTTGGACTTAGTAGACCAAATCCATATCTACAAGACTTGGAAGATTATTTGCCAACTGTTATTTTTTATATCTGAAAAGTTAATCTGTATGTTCAAGATCTGAAAGCAGTCAGGAATTATGTAATTATGAATATCTTGCATGCAATAGTTAAAAATTTATGACATTGTTTCACTCAGCAAAAAGACACTTCCACTTAGATTCCATTGACATTTTTGTTGCTTGGCCTATGAAATGAGAATGGATATCTTACCAGCACGTAGTCTTGGGCATCCTTGTAGACATCTTGCTTCGTCACAAACTTCGTCAGCAAGTCTTTTGCACTTTGCTCAGTCAGGAGGACCTTCGTTGGGCGGTCGTTGGGATCTTGCCTACACCGTGATTCCTCATGGCAGTTGTCATGCTTGTTCTGTTGGCATGTGAGGTACAAGTGATATCTAAATAAGCCACAGTGTATGATTCTATATAGATACTAGTATATATATAAATCTCGGTTATGGGAGCCCAACAAACACCCTCCAGTTACAGCCCTGGACAGCACAGTTTGTGTTACACAGACTACATATATATGACTATGGTAACATGATGGGTCTGAATCCATATAAATCCTTTCTAACATTAGCCATTGGCAAAATCAGTATAGATCCCCTTGCAATACCTTTCCTTTTTTTAATTTGATTGCATTAGGCATTGCTTGTTGAACAATGGAACATGGACATTACCTGGTAGTGCTGAACAACGTTGATGAGGCTGTCCCGGAGAGCCTGCACATCTCCCCCACACCGTGCTATGCACCAGTAGAAGTGTGTTTTCAATGGTGCTCCTGCAGGTGAAATCATTTGTTCATTTAGTGCAGCTATGGTTTACTAAGTTTTGCCCTGAAATCTTTGGATTTATGCTATTATTTGAAGCCCTGGCCATTATGAGGGCTGAAAAGAGAAATAATCTGTTACAGAAACAGACAAGTGTTTTCATCCAGTAAAGATGTTGAATGAAATTACCTTTGTCTGCAAGCTGGGGGTGCCATGTTCCTGCCGTGAGCGTGGTCTGTTACTTTTACTCCTGATAAAAGCAATAGAGGGCACAAGTAAGTTATGACAACATGGATATAAAGACTCGAAATGTGTGAATATGTTAATCATCATTTTTCTTACTGTTATGTTTTCTGGCAAACATAAGGCTTATGCTTCAGCCTTGTAATACTGTTTGTTGATGTGATATGTATATATGCACTTTCAAATTAAGTAAAGTATTCAAACCAACCCAGTTCATCCAGATGCCTGTACATGTTTTGTGTCCCTAAAACCTCATGGTTTTGTGCACTCCTCAGATCATTCCTGGTGACATGCATGTGTGCCAGGACTCTGTGATTCCTGAGAGGAGTGGGGAAGAATGGACAACTTCAAGATCTGTACACCAGCATTGTTGTTGATATAAGAGCAATGTGTGTATTTAATTAAAGTCATGTCATGTCAATGCAACTGTAAATTAGTAGTGTTGGTTAAAAACCAATGGGTGAAATTGTCACTTGATATTGGTGTACTGTAGTAGCAAGAAGAATATGTGTTTATAAAGATTGACCTACTTCTGTCCCAGGCACATGATATCGGACCGATGCGAATTGCGCCTCTGCGCATGCCTCGCATCGGTCACGATGCTGATGGCCTCCTCAGGCACATCCTCCTCATCTCCTGGTTCTCCTATTTCCTACATGAATCAGAAAGTCACATAATATGTAAAATCTTTGTGTTCTTCTGTGTTTTTATATGTCAAGACAGTTCCTTAGACAGCTATTCGGACCATACTTCTGAGGTCAAAAGCTATTCTTCACCCTCAGATGTATCCATATGGACACCACCTGTTTCATATATTGAATCTTAGATATAACTCCCTTACTTCTTTTCCTAGAAAATACTCGTAATTCACATCAGCATATTTTCAACTTTTAAAGCTTTTGGTGTAGAAAATTAAAACATGCAATTTTGGCACCTTTGCGTATATGTTCCTGTACCTGCAGCTGTAGTCTATTACATGTGTAGGTCAAGTGTCTTTGCAAGTTTTATTTATTTACCTCATTCAGAGCTGCGTCCATGGAGGCCTCTTTCATTGTAGCAACTATTTCTCCATACAATATCATAGCTAGAAAAGAGAAAAGGGTGTGTTAAAATCTACCCTAATTATAAATTGGCTAGAAAACATAGTCCCTAAATGTATGAGTTTTGAGGAAATAGAGATAGAATGATATCTGACGAATAATCAACTCTGTACAACACAACAAGTAGGCCAGTTCTTGAAGCAATCAATATTATTCATCATAGAAATGCATGCTACATTGTTTCTCTATACTGGAAATATTTGCTTGAACATAAACTCATTCAAACTAGATCTGATAAGAATATGTATGTTTGTACTACAGCATTGTACTGTATTGCATTGTACTGTATTAGCTATTTTTAAAATGAAAAGTACAATAGAGGGATATCAGCTAATTGTATTAATGTATGTGATAGAAGCAAAAAGTATATATTACGCTTCTTCAAGTAGTCGTCCGACATGATCCCTATACCAGCATTCTTACAAATGCGCTCGTATTGGTTGGGGAAAATACCACTTGAAAGGTACCCATGTGCCATCCTGCAATGAGAGGAAGAGAGAAATGCAGGTCTCAAAATCCACATAGGGAACGGTTATACAATGTTAAACTATGATAAAAGATTTCAAAATTATTAATTCAAAGTGATATGATAAATTCAAAGTGACATGTGATGAACTTTTTAGACAATCTTTATTGACACGACAAAAGTACAGCGACTTTCGTAAGGTCTAAATGTATAACAACTACTTACAGTACAACTAAACACACATATATGGATATCTATAGGTATGATTAAATCAACATATAGGGTCTAGCATGTCATTAACACTATTAGTTCTACGGTATAAACATTCGTGGATATATTTGCCTACTTGTACACAGTGAGGGTTTTCGCCTCCCAGAATGTAGTTGAATTTATCTTTCGAACAGAGAGTAGCAAATTCTTTAGAACAAGCGGAAAGTAATGTGAACAGCTCTGTGCGTTTATCATTATATCGAGAACAATCCATAACAAAGTGACGTTCGCCTTCGATCTTTTAGATGTTTCTTAGTGCCGTGGAAAATGCTCCGTGTTCAAACATCTGCTTGGAGGTTTCACACGCGACCCAAGTCCCCACCTACCATACCTCAGATCGTAAAAGACGGCCAAACAAGACTATCCCATTTATCCGATCTGTTACTATAACAAATTCTATCCACAATAACAAATTCAACTCACCTCAGGTTCACCAAATACGGTGTTCCAACGTGGGGGGACGTGGTCCACTGGTAGTGGCATCCACTCTTACACCGAAACTTGGCGATGCCGGTGTGACCGCGAAGTTTCATGGAATACATTTTGAGTTCTTCTTGACACCTTCTGCCGTGCTCATGGAAGTGGCCTGCGAGATGGCGCACGGACTCTTCCGCCAGTACCATCAGCTGTTGGCCCCGCTTGTCTTCTTTGCAGTCTTGGTACTGGGGAAGAGCCCGTGGATCTGACGATGAGGTCGACTGTTCGTGAGTGAACAAATATAGGTACAGCAGTGCCGTCATCATTTCTGTAGTCGTGGTGTCCTCCTCACCGCCCATCAATTCTTTCACGGCTTTGATTTTGTTTACCATCTCTTCCTTCGCGCGCTCTGCGTCTGCCACGGAATCGCCGGGGAACATACATTCTATGGACTTGCGGACATTTCGCACGGTTTCTGATACGGCACCATTTTTGCCTTTTCTCTTTCTCTTCCTCTTTTGATTGGGTTCTCCGTTGATGACGGCTAGTGCTGGTCTTGGGGCGTCCGCCATAGTGATCGTGATTTGGCGGAATGAATTTTGGCGCTTTTTCTATCTCTATTGTATAAGTCTACCGTGGTATGATGGGAAAAGATATTTTATTTATTTCTCGAATTGAATTGAAAAATAAAAATACCTTACACGTGTGATATGTTGTAAGTGTTCAAAATCGGGACAAATGTGATCAGTATGGTGTTTTTGTTTCTTTTTAAACAGTCGACAAGTTTGACCTATCTTAGGGAAGTATTGTATGTGACATTATTTTGGTGGCAAGTTTAGCACCTACTCGCGAAAGGTCAGGCTGGCGGAAGAGGCATCATTGATATCCTGTTCCCGCCAGAATTCTTCTCTACTCCGAAGATGGCGGGAAGGACGCATCTCACGTTGTGCCTCACGCCGGCATGTGCGGAGGATATTCTGGGATTCATTCGTCATTATGACTTTGAGGATGAGGTGACGGTGGTGAGCAATGTTCCCTGCCATCAGGACCAGCCCCCGTCACCGGCTCAAGCACCAGCTGCCTTGGATGGAGAACAGCTTCAAGACGAGCACCCCCACCTCCTCAAGACCCGGCCGGTCTGGACGAGGACCAGCCCCCACCACCACCAGACGAACAGGCGGTTGTCTTCGTCCCACAGGCAGACGGGGTGGATGAGTGCAGGTATTGTTACTGCAAACCCTGCATCACCACTCCAGAGCCGATGTGGCTTGGCGAGCAGCCTGCCAGCGAGGCAAATGGGGCCCTGAGGAGAGCGAAGTACAAGCTGTTCTGGGGCACAATGTCTTACATGAGGATAACAGCGTGTCGTAATATACCCCGGCCCTTTTCAGGGCCACCCACTCCAACTAAAGAGCTATATCGTATCGATCTACTCAGCAATTCATCTTTATAGTATGTCCAAAACATAGCACGGTCCCTTTTCTACAAGCTAAAGGGACCTTTGTTTTTGTCTTAGACACACATCACTAATGTAAATTCAACTAAATAGATTTTTACAAATACAATGTCGCATCTTGGTCAGATCAGAAAGGCTTTATTTCACATGTTCCACACACTGACATGGCAACTGAGGAAACAGCATCTGGGTATAGGCAGGTAGGTACATTGAGGAGCATCGAGGTAAGTGATTTTTCTCTGGAATCATGCGATTTCCTACTTCCATTTCTTTCGCAGTACATGAGTTGTAAACAAATGGTGGTGACAACAACAAAACATGTTACATCTGTCAGAGGTCACGACCTTCGAACCGTAAACAGGAAGTAATTTGCATATTACAGTTAGAACGGTGTTTTGAAAATTCAAAACGTTAGGACTATTGTATCTTATTTCTTATACTGTTTCAAGGCAGAAACGCACCCAACTACATACGCATGCCTGTAAAGAATTCCAGAGATTTTGGGAATTATTGCCAAACGGTCGCAAACTATACTTCCTTAGGCGTCTCCAAAAACACATACCTTGGAAGTCTCGTAATGTGACATAAAGAGTAACATGACTATTGCAACGAACTCTGTTTGTTGGCCGACGAGACCGGCAATTAATTTTGCGGTTTTATTTTCTTAGTTCTACAAAGTAAAAGTGTAGAAAAAGATAATACGGATTTTTTTTTCAGAACTCCTTATTTTCTGATTTTGTCGTAATGAGGTTCCGAATCCGTGCCAATATATGCCCTAATATGAGGCGGCACGAAGCATGTAGACCCGGATCCTGGGGCAGAACCTTTGTTTTCACTCTTCTCTCACTTCCCTAAACATCAGCCTGTTGGCCACATATCAGCATGTCCAAACTTGGTGTTGTTGAAAACATGACATGCATGCAATGCGCACGATAGAAGAGCCATCATGGGCTCTCAAAATACATACAGGATTCTGTGAAGTGAAGAATATTAAAATAAAAAAGGATTTTGTTATTGTCGTTCCCTCGCGGTATATTAAGCCATCAAGCTAAAGTACTAAAACACTATGTCAAGTACTAACAGGAAAGTGAAAATAAACGATCTGCTCCAGGATCCGGGTCTACATGCTATTTGCCGCCTCATATCCAGAGCAGTATTCTCTCTTGCTTTGATGTGAATCCTTAACAGATCCGAACATCAGATTCCGTTATTCAGAACATTTAAATCCGTCAAAAAAAAAACAAAAAAAACATTAGAAATATTTTGTCATCGTTATTCTGATGTGTAATAAAATCATTCCACGAGTTCAACTTGGCCTAGCCTCTTTTGGTGCATACCATGTCCTCAATGAGAAAGATATGTTTCTTACTGTTACGTTAAAGGCTTGCAGAAATATCTTGACTGTTATTCTCTCTAGGCAGATAATTCCATGAAGTTAAAGGACTAAAACACATCACAACATTTGTGAAGTATTTTTTCAAGTATACTGCGCGACCAGAATACGACACGTCAGCGGGAACAACAAACAAAGCAGAGATATGAATCAGCTGACACGTCGACACATATCAGAGAGAACTCAGAAGGGAGTGGTTGAAATTTTCCATTCTCTACAAAGTCAACCAAGATCCAGTCACACGCTCGAGCATTCCTGTCAGCTTTCCATTTCTGCTGTATCTCTGGTTAGTACTGTTACTTAATATTTGTCTTATAATATATGCACTTATGTTACTTGTGTTTTGATATCCCTAACGATATATACCAGGCTGATGACTGCTGTCCTTACATTTCAGGAACTGTAAGTCATTTATGCTGCAAAAGCATTATAATTTTTAATGACAGTACTTTTGTAAAGTATAAATTAATGGTACTCAAAATCAAGAGGAGTTCAACGTTTATTGGTAAAGTGTAAATGGTAATAGAAGTTAAAATAAGGTCAATGTAAACTCGCGGCGCTAAAACTGCTCGTGTGACCGACGTCGAGCATAATTTCTCGCTAATTGTGGAGTCTCTAAGCTAACGACAGCAGTTGAGGTACAGTCAGGCCTTTATGAAGGAACACAAGAACGCTGAAGCATAGAGAGCTTTAAAATATAGATGTGAAGTGGTAAAACACATGTGGAAGTTGTCATAGTTCTGTATGATGTGCTTTGTGACCTTTTCAGGGGTCTATGAGAACTTAATCGCTAATCTGATCATAGCATGAAGCATTGACCTGTAGACATTTTCCAAGTCCAGGCCACTAGACTCAGGTTATTCTTTGACTTCCTAGCTGTCCGTGTGGTGTGGTGTATCATATTGGTATGGTAATAAAATTCTGGACAACCTGGTATTCCAGCTGTATGCACTGATGATATGTTGATCAGTCCATCCTTTAAAATAAAAGCTGAAAGTCTTTCTGCCAACATTCCATCAAACATTATTTTCCATTCTTCATTCAGTAGAAAAGTTAGCATGGACTGGCTTATAGTGCAAGATTTCTCTTACTTTCGGGATGTAAACACCTTTTGATTTGTTCCACCCTTTTCTGCAAACCACTTTCAATAATTTTCAGAGGAGCTTTCTGAGCCCTCCAAACTTTATATACATTTTATATGGCGTTTTTTTAGACATGCGTTGAAGAGGACCTTGCTTTGTTAATAATTCTGTCGACCCCATGATATGCCTAACTCAATACCAACCTGGGTGGTCTTAAAATCCCTCAAATTTCAGGTGTATGTGACTACAGCAGATGTTTGAGAATAAACTATTATAAGATGCGCTATAAGTCAGCAGACCTAGTGTATCGTGAAGCCCCTACTCTGTAGCGGTGTCGCTATAAGTCAGCAGACCTAGTGTATCTCCTTTCTGCAGAATTCACAGACAGCGACTGAATGTTTTGTACTCGTAAATATTTTCAATTTTGGGTATGCAGCAATCAGTGAGGTATGCACACTTTTGTGCTGGTTTACGAACGGCTCATGCCTACAGCCCCCGTGTTGGACTGTTCCAGCAGTCGGCTGTATTTTCAAGCTGTCTTCGGTGTACTCCTGGTTACCAACCAGTTTATTCCTGGGAGTTGCTAGTGTCCAGAGAATATAGTGTATTGATAACTTATTTCAAACGACAGTCTCCACTTTGAAATTTAAATTTAAGTCTCAAAACAAGGTTGGTGGGGAAATCGTGACCTTTTTCTCATATGCCGTATTTTTCGACCAGCCTCCCCAACAGCCTCTGCCTCAAAATGGAGTCGCAAAAGACAAGGGGTGGAATAGTTCTTTGAGAAATGAATCAACGTCCCTCTCCGTGTCCCCATTCTCCGCAATTTGTGAACTGGAAACGGAAATAGTTTTACAAGCGATCCGCCACGTCGCACAACAAAGGGATCAAAACCGCGGACATCTTATTAGCATACCGCCAGCTGACTGCCTTCACTTGTCATGTGACCGAACAGGACAACAACGTAACAGAACAAACATCTCTATTTATGGAATTACCACCAAACCATTGTAAATCAACTTTATGGAATATATTTGATCTAAAAAGTTTTAGTATCTTATTTTTTATCTTTATTCTAGATTTATATATTTTGATTATTTCTGGTACTTACTTATTACCTACGTTTGTGTTTGCATTGGGTGAATTTGGGCTCGTCTTTTCGCACCAGACAGGCAGCGGACATTTTATTCAATATTCAGGAGAAGTTTCTGATTCGCCATGTGAAATTGTACACTCCATCCTTTTATATCTCATGTGTTGGGTTACCATGACACCCATGTCGTTGGAAGCTAAATCTGGACGCGCCATCCCCTTAAGATCGTCGCATGTGCAAGTATTGTAAATTACATTGGTCGCTTGAATTTTTATACACAAGAACTCATTGTTTTAATCAAAGGTTCTATAAACAGAGTGAAAATTACTTTAAAAAATAGTATACCTAGACTTACCTAATCATTTACGAGGGCTCGTAGTGGTGACACGACTAAAACAAGTTTTGGGTCTGTGAAGTGCATCAGCCGCACTAAAAGCAAAGGGCCTTCCAAGATACGTCGATGTAGGTTAGACATCCAGGTAATAAGATACGGCAAAGATTAGTTACTCAAGTGACTGGGTATGGTTTTGTAAACGGTCAGACGTTTCAACTACTATCCAGTTATTTTCGTCTGTGACACTGAAGAGATCTTATATGAGGGTTTATGCTAACCTAGCTGTGAATTAATTGGTAAAATAGATCTAGTTTAACCCTATGCAGACTGGGGAGAGGGGGGGGAGATAAAAGTTCCCGCGCCAACTTTGACGTCGCGTCGTATAGCTCCCAAACGGCTGGTGCTAGAACAACGAAATTTTGTGACTTTTTCTAGAATATTGTTTCCAACAATTTATTAAAAAAATGTAAGTTTATATCTTTTCGTGTTGCCATGGCTGTGGGTTTCTGAAAGGCATATTTCCTCCCACTCGTGGATCAAAGTTTTCGATTCTCATGACATCCAAACCAAATCTGATATTTTCTATCAAACTCTCCAAATACGAATCATTTTCAGCTTTTGCCACACCCTACAAGCACACTAAGTATGAAACCAATCCACTCAGCAGTTCTCGAATTATCTTGTTGGCAGACAGACAGACTAACGCAAGGTGAAATATAACCTCCATGGCATATCATGGAGGCAAATATCCTCGATAGCGAAAGATTTTTAAAATATAATGAAACATACTGAAAATGCGATTTCCTAAAGTTGGATAACGCTACTGAAAAACATACAATATCAACCCATGGAACAGACAAAATATTTTGATAGCAAAGATTACACGTGTAGGTTTCTGTACAAGAAACTAATCATTGATAAAACTGGCAGCCCATATAGTTTATAATCATGGGCAGCCACATTCAATAAAAATCCCCAGATCTTTGAAATTTCATATACAAATTACTACTTAGAATTTTGCCATGTCACAACAATTTTTAAAAATCAAAATGATAGATTCTCCTTTTCCCAACATTTGCAAGTTAATAGAGAAGGAGGAAAACATGTTCTTAAGTTGCACCAGGTTGAAAAAAATGGATAGAGTTGAGAGACTCCCGAATGTGATCAAGACGATTAGCAACAGTAATTTTGAAACATGCATTATGGAATTCCAAGGAACGTGCACAAGTCAAAAGAGTTCAAAAGCAAGAAATTATATATAAGCAATAGCCTTGCATTCTATAGTTAAGTTATGGGTATTGTACAAATATAAGACATGCTTTAGCAACACAGATTTATTACATTGTTCTAACACCTACAGAGCACCAGCTTAAATGAGGATTTTTTAAAAATGTCCGAAAAAATCAACCCATGGTATCATTGGAAATGTATTTCGTTTCTTCATTCTTGGGAGAGTTCCATTCCATTTTCTTAAAAAGGATTGACATCACATATCAACTAAAGAGACATAACCCCTTTACATTCAACCACTTATCAAGACACGCAGTGTTATAGTCATACAAACTACCGCATTGCAGGAATAATTTGAGATATTTGGCACCGGAGATACCGAGAAATTTGTGTAGACCAGAACCATTTTGTAATTATTATTATTTATTAGTTATTATTTCTTTATTTCAGGCACTACAGGCCCATAACAATACAA
The DNA here is from genome assembly GCF_000003815.2 of Branchiostoma floridae. Taxonomy (NCBI): domain Eukaryota; kingdom Metazoa; phylum Chordata; class Leptocardii; order Amphioxiformes; family Branchiostomatidae; genus Branchiostoma; species Branchiostoma floridae. The sequence continues at coordinate 16,161,209 of NC_049987.1, read as the reverse complement.
TCAATTAAAAACCGGGAGACATATATATACATATAAATACAGAGTGGGTAAAACTGGATGATACAAAAGATATGTACAAAAAGAAGGCGTTAGTGCTTGTAGACCAGGTCGACATAGTGATGCCAATAGTTGCAGAGATTGAACAGGTCGGAGTGAATTGTGAGCCTAATGATCTCATTGTTTGAGTTGAAAAGGCGAGTTACAAAAGAGTGAGTCAATTTCCTTCTCCGGGCATCAAGGGTGTCTACCCCCATGGACACAAACATCAGACTGGCACTTTCGTATTTTCCATATGAAAACAGGATTCTGAAGGCGTTATTGTAAGCCATACGTAGCTTGCGAATAGTACCCAGAGTGTATTGTGTCCACAGCTGGGCGCAATACATAGAAGAACAATACGCATTGAATAAAGTACGCTTAACTTCAGTAGAGGCGAACTTGAATTTGCGGACCAGGGAATTAGCTCTGGTGTAAAAGCCTCTGATTTGAGCTCTTATAGTCTCGTCATCAGACAGGTTTGAAGGGATCTGGTTGCCCAGATAGTTGACGGATGAAACATACTTCAAGTCTGTACCATAAAGCCTTACTGAGGGGGGCGTACATTTCAGTCTGAATCTATCACAAGGGAAGTACATACAGTGGCTCTTCTTTTCACTGAAGAGAATATCATTATCATAGCCAAAGCTTTCACAAATGGAAATGAGTTTTTGCAAACCTTTAGCGGAAGGACTGATTACACATAAGTCATCTGCATACAAAAAATGATTCACTATAGTATTACCAATGTAGCAGCCAACGCCACTCGAGTTCAGCTCAACACTAAGGTCCGACATGTATACATTAAAGAGAAAGGGAGACAAAAGGCTTCCCTGTGGTACACCGTTACTTGCAGTAAAATAATCAGAGAGGGTATTGCCCCATCGTACACTGAAAGACAAGGTATTATACCATGCTACAAGGAGCCGCACTAGGTACAGTGGTACATCCCTATCAATCAGTTTTTTAAAGAGTGACCAATGATTGACTCTGTCGAACGCCTTTGTGGCGTCGAGGAAACATACAAATACTGGTGAGCCACGTTTTTGATAATATCGAATTATTTCTTTCAACGCAAACACACACATGTCGGTGCCATGTTGCTTCTTAAAACCAAATTGATTATCCGGGCTATAAAGGTATCCATCTAGGCGCTGTAAAAGCAGTGATTCCAGAGCTTTACAGATCGGGCTGGAAACCGCTATTGGCCTGTAATTATCTTTATCTGTCACGTTACCATTCTGTTTTTTAATAATGGGGATCAGAACAATATTGAGCAGCCTAGATGGAACGTACCCATGCCGGAGCACAGCAGAAAACAATAGCGACAACAATGTGGACAGCCGGGGACCTGCGTGCTTCAGGTGCTCGGCAGCGATACCATCAGCATCACACGATTTCCCATTGGTCAGGGTGTTGATTGCATTAGATACCTCATCTGCGGATACGTGCATTCCAGGATTGTCAACAACACCTGACTCGACTGTATTATTTACAAATGACTTGTGTACAGTGGAGTTCACAGAGTTCAACAAAGCACAATAATGGTCTTTCCACATATTGGAGATATCTGCCGCCCCTGAGCAACCACCAACCGTACAGGGAAGACCCGGTCTGGTGCAGTTCTGGGAACGTAGGGCCGACCAGAAGCCCTTGCCTCCCCCCTTGTGTAAACTCTTTGCCAGTGAGTCGGCACGGAATTGGGCTTCATTGCGACGGCATTGTCTAAGAGAATATTTAAATTTTGCCCTTGTGGTACGCATGAGTTCCCAGATAGCACCGTGTTTGGGTCGACCGTAGTCGCACCATAATGCAAATGCATCCCTGGCAGCACTATGACTTTCCCTAACCACCTCATTCCAGCCGGGAACCACATGAGACGTTTTGTGTTTTCTGCCAGGAAGAGAATCTTCGGCGGCTTCCCGCAGAGCTATGAAGATCTCAGCAGAAAGTCGATCTAAAGAGATCCTGTGATTTTCATTGGAGCAGTTCGAATCAGTACAACGAACTGCCTCGGTTGGCAGCACTATTCTGGACAACAGGTGTTCAGTACAAGTATGGTAATGCGCTAAATCATCCTGAGACGCACGTTCCCAATCGATTCTGCTGGGCGGGGAATCCCCGTCAACAGCTGCGTTAGTAAACAAAGGAACTGAGGACCAGTCCAGCGTAAATCGAAGGGGAAAATGGTCAGAGGACACATAATCATATAATACACCAATATCAGAAATACTCTGGTGAAATGACTCTGAACAAACACAGTGGTCTAACCACGAAGTTGATCTGTGAGCATCACTCATATAGGTAAAGGTGTCAACAGGAAGTAACTCTATGTCGCTAACATGAAGACTTCTGTCATTACAAAAATTGTACAGAAGGGGAGCGAACGTTCCCTCAGGTCGGGTGTTGAAATCTCCCACAATGCATACATTAGCAAGGCTTAACTCGTCGATAAGAGCTTCGATCTTACCTAATTTCTCAAGAAAGATCTCGGTATGGTTTGAAGACTCTGTCGGCATATAAACACATATAAACAACAGTTCTTTACCATCTGCGTTAAATCGTACTGCTAACAGACGATCATCTACCAGACTTTCAACACTAACTATTGCACCAAGTGTCTTCCTCCAGAGAATAGCCACGCCACCGTACGGTCGGCCTTGAATCATACCTTCCCCCAAGTTTATAGGAGAGGTACCATAAGCATGAAAGTTGACATCAATACTGGACAAATAAGATACATCGTTAGGCAAAAGCCAATGTTCTTGAAGTAACACAATGTCAGAAGTTTTGCATATGTCCTTCACAGACTGTATGGAGTTTTTCACAGACCGACAGTTGTACGATACAACTCGCAGGGTACTTAACTGTTCTGTAACGGCCGCCATCAGATCTGCGGATGGGTCGACTTCTTCGGGTAAAACTTCCGCACCATAACACCATTGGGCCAGAAGTCCGGTAGTAAGATCTTGTCGCCGTCACCCTTGTCCACTGCGACCCTGAAAGACGCATACGTATCCTAGCGAGTCTTCAGCTTCTCACACGACACCAGTACAGTCTCCTTCTCGTGTAGGTACTGGGTTAAGGAGTCCACAGTCGTTTCCGCACAGAGCCTGGTCACGAAAACATCCACTGGTCTGGGTTTCGCCACCCGCAAGTAATCACTAGTGGATGCCCTGCCAACGATGGCTTTACCGCGTCGACGCTTGACGACAGGTACAAAGCCGTCGTTCTCCTCTGTGGCACCGAGAGAGCTCCGTCTGGGAGCTGAAGACAACACGGCTCTCCGGGCTGGCGATTGTGGTCTCAGACGCGGAGGGGGACAGGCCCCTTTCCCCTGACCCACCACCGATGCGTAAGACTCGGTACCAGGCACCACGCGACCGTCGCCACCGCGGGAACTGGAGTTTTTGCGAGGATGCTGCACCTCCGACTCGGAACCAGGCACCACGTTACCTACGCCACTGCGAGAACTGGAGTTTTCGCGAAGTTGCTGTATTTCCAACCTAAGACCGGCAAGCTCAGATTCGAGGTTTGTAAGCTTCCGTGCGTTGTCCGCCATGGTCTTAGTATATTCCGATCTGAGCCTGAAGTTGTCCTGCGAGGCCTCCCGTATAACAGCCATCTCTTGTCTAACCATCCTGACTTCCTGCAGACACAGGGACACGTCAAGGTTGGTCAGATCAACAGCTGGGAGATGAAGCTTTACCGAGGCAAACATCGGCACCTCAGTCGGCGGGGTTGAATGCAGAACCTCGAGGATATCCAGCATGTTGGACGAACACCTATCGGCACCGCGTCGCTTCTTGTATCGGTCTGATGGGTTACAAAGACCGTATACCAGCTTTTTGCTGATCTCAATTTCCTCCTCGGTGTAAGTCTCACAGCAGATTTTGACGATGAGGTCGTTTGGAGTGGCGTCCATCTTGTTTACCACATAACATACACAGCACGAAAACAACTATTTAAGCAAAGTTTCAGAGATACGTATAAAGCCCTTAAAGGCGGAGAAATATTTCAGAAGAGTTTAAGATGTATTAAAGGCATCGGAAACATACATCTGGCCTTTACGTAAGATTTCAGCGTGTGTAAATGTAACTTAATCTGTCGTGTTTCTTTACGTGAATTTTACATCTATTTTAGTATGCCGAAAAGACAACTTAAATGTCTTAAAAAGTTATAAAAAATAATCCGTATTACTGTTTTAACACTGTGGTTATATTTTCTGTCAAAACTCACAAATACCGTTTTTCTAGATCTGTTACAAAATACATGTTTACCAAAATTACCTCGGCTATGTCAAATATAATAAGCCTTTATCTGGTGTTTGATAAAGCATTGCGTCATCTTTTTTAAAACAGTGGCAAGATTTACAGTCAAAACTGACAATTACGTTTTCCGGCACAAAATTTTATGTTAATACCTCAGCAAAGTCAAATACAATACTCTTCTGTGTTGTTGTTCCGAAAGCATGTGACGTATATATTCAATCTTTCTGTGCGCAAGGTTTAATTCGAACAGGGAAGACCTCTTACGTTTGGCTTATATGCGCTCCCTTACGTTATATGAAACGTTGCGTTTTTCTGTTGAATAGAGTCCATTCCAAGACACCGTGCGGATGTTTGTTGCCTTTGTTTAGAATTGATTTTAAAGTTTTGTAATTATATGTCTTGGACATTTGATACTTCAGAAATATTCCTAACACTGTTTCAACTTTATAAATATTTCCCTGGTCTTATAAATCTTTGGAAATATTCAGAGTGTGGAATTGGATACTTCTAATGGTTTCTAAATAATGATAACAGCATTCTACCATTATTTACCATTTTCTACCATTTTCTACCATTTTTTGTAAATGGTTCAGTGGGCTGGGAAGATAGGAATTCACACATCCTTGCAAAGTATGGTTGGGTGCCATGCAACAATAGCCCACCACAAAGGATCCACCAGTGCCCAGCAGTGAAATCTAAAAATATACTGATGCAACAATAGGGCTTACTTTTATGGGGGCAATAAACTAATTTTACCATTGGGCAATGTTTACAAATATTTATAAATATTGGTAAATATTAAATAATCACACAGAGGTTTCACAATTATTCTAAATAAAGATATTTTTGTACAGTAACTTCAAAATGTTTCTAAAATATTCAAATGAATTCAAATAGATGAGTATTTTCTTAGTCAATTTTTTTTAAAGAATTTGATTATTGTGGCTCAGATATTCTTTTATTCAAAATAATTCTGACTAATTACAAATATCACCTAAAAACCCTCATGGTGACTTGGAATGGACTCTATACGCCATGTATAATTTATTTCGAACCGTCGTGTACGCAAGGAAGACCTACCCCGTTAGCTTATATGCTGCCAAGACGTATATGAAATGTTGCGTTTTACTGTTGAACATACGACATGTTTCATCTTTGAATCCGCGAAGTTTAAGCGAACTAGGGCATACCTCCTCCGTTTAGCTTATATGTTGCCAAGACGTATATAAAATGTTGCGTATTTCTGTAAAACACACGATATGTTTAATCTTTGAATCCGCGCAGTTTAAGCGAACAAGGTGAGACCTCCCCCGTTTAGCTTATATGTTGCCAGAACGTATTTGAAATGTTGCGTATTTCTGTTGAACATACGACATGTTTAATCTTTAAATCCGCGCAGTTTAAGCGAACTAGGGGAGACCTTCCCCGTTTAGCTTATATATTGCCAAAACGTACATGAAATGTTGCGTATTTCTGTTGAACATACGACATGTTTAATCTTTAAATCCGCGCAGTTTAAGCGAACTAGGGGAGACCTCCCCCATTTAGCTTATATGTTGCCAAAACGTATATGAAATGTTGCGTATTTCTGTTGAACATACGACATGTTTAATCTTTGAATCCACGCAGTTTAAGACTTTCAGCGAAATAGGGGAGACCTCCACCGTTTAGCTTATATGTTGCCAAGACGTATATGAAATTTTGCGTATTTCTGTCAAACATACGACATGCTTAATCTTTCAATTGAATCCGCCCACTTTTAAGCGAACTAGTGGAGACCTCCCCCGTTTAGCTTATATGTTGCCAAGACGTATATAAAATGTTGCGTATTTTGGTTGAGCATGCGACATGTTTAATCTTTGAGTCCGCGCAGTTTAAGCGAACTAGGGGAGACCTCCCCCGTTTAGCTTATATGTTGCCAGAACGTATATGAAATGTTGCGTATTTCTGTGGAACATACGACATGTTTAATCTTTAAATCCGCGCAGTTTAAGCGAACTAGGGGAGACCTCCCCCGATTAGCTTATATTTTACCAAAACGTACATGAAATGTTGCGTATTTCTGTTGAACATACGACATGTTTAATTTTTGAATCCGCGCAGTTTAAGCGAACTAGGGGAGACCTCCCCCATATAGCTTATATGTTGCTAAAACGTATATGAAATGTTGCGTATTTCTGTTGAACATACGACGTATTTAATCTTTGAATCTTCGCAGTTTAAGACTTTCAGCGAACTAGGGGAGACCTCCACCGTGTAGCTTATATATTGCCAAAACGTATATGAAATGTTGCGTATTTCTGTTGAAAATACGACATGTTTAATCTTTGAATCCGCGCAGTTTAAGCAAACTAGGGGAGACCACCCCCGTTTAGCTTATATGTTGCCAAGACGTATATGAAATGTTACGTATTTCTGTTGAACAAACGACATGTTTAATCTTTGAATCCGCGTAGTTTAAGCGAACGGGGGGCACCAGCCCCGTTTTATTTATCGGCTTATACAGTCTCAAAGGTTTTATGAAATGTTGCCTTTTTCTGCTGAACATACGGCATGTTTGAAGCGCAGTTTATGCGAAAAGGAGGAGACTCTTCACTTTTTAATATACCGCATATATGTTCTGAACTTCCAGGGTCTAACTCAGGCCGCCTTTTTTTTTTGTGGCAAGTTGAGCCGAGAGCTAAGCGCCGGTAGAAATCCCGACTACTATACTATTAATATCTCAACCTCTGCTTGAAGAATACGGATGTAGTAGACATAGCGTTTTGTGTAGTGAGTGGTGTTTTCTCTATGTTCTTCTTACTATTAAACGGCGAGCTTTTCTACAAGTAAATGTACGAATGATGTTTACTTTTTTATCTGCAAGCAAGCGTCAAGAAATAACAGTCTGGGCACACAGACAGTGTCTTTCCGTGTTTGTTTTGGTTATTGTGATATGCGTGGGCAGGCTAGATGTAAATTTATTCAGCGTTAATTCGTACGCGTATGCGCCATGGGGCGCGCCTCCGTCTGTGGCCGGCATACTATACATACACAGCGGCTGTGTCATGTGATAGGATGTATCCAATGGCAGAAAAGAGTGGGGGTTCAAATTTACCGGCACGGAGCGGTTATTTTCCAGGCGTTCATTTGAAGAGAAGTATTGAGGAACGTTTGGACCTGTTGTAATCCGCAAGTTGTGGCCGTTACCGCCTAGGACCCCCGTTGACGGAATTTGACGCAAAGAGAGGAGGTGGCTATCATTCTGTACAAGTTGATGCTGTTGGAAATCGACACAGAATGGGAAATCACGACCATTGTACCATCCGGATTAATAGAAGCCGAGACTGCAAGCTGAACATGTTTCGCGTCCAAATGATCCAAGAGTCCAAGACCATCCAACAACACGAGTCATATCGGCCACTACTCTAGATCTTGCCGGATTCTTTTTCCTGTGGTGGCCAGATGGAACTGTGTGCTCTTTTTAACTTACGCCGTGACGCTTCGCCCGACACTGGACATGTTACTGTGGATCCGGACTTGGATGCTGCACGGAATTGCGCAACCGTTGTGATTGCTTCAACTGCCGACTACATCAGAATAATAGGCCACAAATACCTAGTAGGCTGTAGTTTTTTTTTACTTTTCCATGTAATATTTTCTCTTGATTCAATAAAATTTCAAAGTGTCATCCATTGTATTTTCTTGCTTTGAAATTATTCTGCTAAAATGGCACTTATCAACACCTTATAATCAACCTAATGCATACGTATATGAGACGTACAGAGGGAACTTTAAACATGTCTTAAGGGTGTTTTAGTGCGTATATATGACAACTTTTAGATGCTAAAACGAAAAACATAGACTCTTAATGCACACGTATATGAGACGTAAATAGGCTTTAGATCAAATAAACGTGAAGTTTAAACATGTCTTAAGGGCGTTTTAATAAGTATTTATGGCGAATTTAAGCTGCTGAAAAGGCACATAAACACACGTTATAATCCACTTAATGCACACGTATATGAGACGTAAATAGGATTTAGATCAAATAAACGTGAAGTTTAAACATGTCTTAAGGGCGTTTTAATAAGTATTTATGGCGAATTTAAGCTGCTGAAAAGGCACATAAACACACGTTATAATCCACTTAACAACACACGTATATGAGACATAAAGAGGCTTTAAATCAAATAAACGTGAAGTTTAAACATGTCTTAAGGGCGTTTTAATAAGTGTTTATGGCAACTTTAAGCTGCTGAAAAGGCACGTAAACACACGTTATAATCCACTAAATGCACGCGTATATAAGACATAAAGAGGCTTTAAATCAAATAAACGTGAAGTTTAAACATCTTTTAAGGGCGTTTTAATAAGTATTTATCGCAACTTTAAGCTGCTGAAAAGGCACATAAACATACGTTAAAATCCACTTAATGCACACGTATATAAGACGTAAAGAGGCTTTAGATCAAATAAACATGAAGTTTAAACATGTCTTAAGGGCGTTTTAATAAGTATTTATGGCAACTTTAAGCTGCTGAAAAGGCACCTAAACACACGTTATAATCCTCTTAATGCACACGTATATAAGACGTAAAGACGCTTTAGATCAAATAAACGTGAACTTTAAACAAGTTTTGAGGGGGTTTTAATAATCATTTACGACATCTTTAAGCTGCTGAAAGACAACTGGAAAACCGGAAAATAAGGACTAACACGGACCTACGGAAAGACCACTTAAAGGCAATATTTACGTACTCGTATAAGTGGTGTATAGGTCCGTAAAGAAGGAAAATACGTCAACATTACGCATGGTTTCAGCACGCTTAAATACCGTTTTTCGTGCCGTGATAGCAGATCATTGACATACACGCTAGAGCGGTCACAGGTAGCGTCACTGCACCTCGGTGATCTACTTCCTGAGGCACATCTCGACGATCTGCTGCCTGAGGCGCATCTGGGGCAGAGTAAGACGTCTCCCGGCCCTAGGCTAGCTGGACAGTAACCTAGAATATGACCTTAAACTTGCCAGAAATTTGTCTTATTTTGTTCGTCAGATAACCACTGGCGATGACTCCTGACTCACACATCCGGCACAAAAACCAGGATGTGCAGGGGACAATGTCAATAAATAGCAGAAGAGCAATTCAATAAACGTGTCGACAGTCTCCGGGATGGTACATTACATGTGGCCTAGGGGTGTACCGGTACAAAACCGATTTTTCTTATTGGATCGGTCCGGAAAAAGCAGACCTGAAAAAATCGGAGGACCGGATGTTTCAGATTTTGGGGCTTACCGGTAGGGGAAAATAATGAGAGCGAAGCAGAGTAGAGCTTATAGTCATTTCTGCGAAGTTTAACAGTCAATCATACAGCGTCATTTAGTCTTTAGATTTTAGAACGCAAGTGGGGTCGAATACTCCACAAAACTCTCTGTAGCGAAATTGATGATTGTTTTGAGTATCGCCTTTGCACATGTTTTCACATACTGAATCAGGTCCAGGTGTGCTCTCACGATTCTGTCTTATTCTTACACTCGCCTAGCTGCTGACAGTTGTGATGAGCTTTTCTTTAACTACTCATTGTAGCAAAGACATCTTCATTTTGTACGTATTGTTGTTGTTTTTGTCTTGGAATTGCAGAAGGCTGTGATACCCTATTGTAGATATTTGATCATTCCATGTGGCCACGGACTTTCCATACGGTTGTGTCTTTTAGCAGCAGCTGAGACGTTCCGTAATTGTTACGACCGATTCTCTCTTAGGTATTAACACAGGTGAGGTAAGGGTTTCAACATTTGCATATATCTAAAGTAATCCAAATCCAACCATTCGCTAGTGCCTTTTGTCGAAGGGTGAGAGGTTTATGTGGTAAGTGAAAGTAGCAACTTAATCAAGAGTTAATTACAGTACTTGCATTTCAAAACGAGCATGCAGGCAATATTTTTACTGAACAATGTCTATCTGTTATATCACTATAGATTAAGAATATGTTGTTGGTTGGTTGTGTTGTTGGCATCCGTCTGTCTCGGACGACAATGAAAGGCAGGCAGGGTGGGTTAGGCGATCTGGCCTGGCCTGCACTTGATTTTTTTTAAGGTGATGGAGGGGTGTGCACTTCCTTTTGCACCCTTTGGTCCACTGGCGCATTAAGTCCTACAGGGGCAACTTTATGCATCGTGTAAGACGGCCCCAGTAGATGCAGGTTTGTTGTTAGGCATAAATCTATCAATCTTTCTCTTTACCTCCCCCCTCTCTCTCTGTCTCTCTCTCATTCCTGCTAATACAGGTGCTTTATGTCAACTATGTAATACAGACGTACTGAAGCCTGCCCATCGTTAAATGCCAGCCAACCCATGTATGATGATACAGTTGTGGTTTTCATTTTCTCTCTTTTTCTTATGTAGGTTTGCATTGATAAATATTGCATTAACCAATTTACCAATTAAACTTCTTACTACTAACACACGCAGTTAAAGGTCAAGCATCCTGGCAACGACAAATACCAGTGTAGTTCCAGTCATAACTTGGATTTACCCATGCCTACTCATACATCGATATATTTCCTTCTCTTTGATATAGGAGAGGACATTGAGTGACAATGACGTGGCTGGTGGTGAGACGTGTCCTGATAGTGTTTGTAATTTTAGCGACAGGAGGAGCATCATTGTTCAATCTTATGGTTAGTGTCCTCACAAATGTGCAAATCTGATCCTATATTAGAGTCAACAGCTGTCTGAACAGCTATCATAAAATGTATATATTAAAGGCTATAACCATTAAGGATATTTGGACATGCTAACATTCCAGTAAAACATAAAGGGTCCATCAAGCTTAATTTAGTTGATAGCCATATCGAAATATATGTAAAAGAATTCATTTAGAAAAAAAAAATAATTGTTTTTCAATTAAGTTTACCAGGAATATTTGGTGACTAACTTACTGATTAGAGGAAGCAAAGCTTTTTTATGGTTACTTAGAAAAAACCGTGACTCCTTTTTGTTAACCAGCAGGTCAACACGTCAGGGTGGAACTTCTCTCCTCTTCGCCGGAACTTCTCTGCACCAAAGATTTATTCAAAGGTTAACAATTCAGTAACCAGTCGTCTCTATCTGAACAAGGCACAGTTTCAATTAAAGATAATGACTCCAGTAATTTTGAATTTTCATGATCTCATCGGTATTGTTATATCTGTTGCGGTATATATTTATGTAAACGTTATAATTTCGATATTCATGTTGCCTACGTCACGAATACAACGTAAAACGTACTAAGTACAACTGCATCGTCCAGTAAAGCTACGATCCAAGGGCTCAAAATAGTGCTGAGCGCTTTCCACTCCACTGTACGAAAAGCGGGACAAATGGAAGCAGGTAGGTCTGGTAATGATTGTTTTGTCTTTAATTGAAGGATTCCTTTTCAGTCTAGCTTTGCATTTACTGCAATCTTTTAGGCAAACAATGCCCAGAGGTGTCAGACCAACCTTACACATAGTCACGTAATGCACGTTTTTAACAACGAAGCTTGGTTTACAAAGCGTACTTCACAGGAAGATGGATTTATATACTCAGTAGCATAAGCAAAGGTACATCTGGTAGACATTTTATATTTATCGCCGTATGTAGCCCAAAGCCACCATTGCAGAAAAACGTTTCAAAGAACATGTCACTCAATACCTCTTCCCATGGAAATTTTATCCATTTCATTCAAACCTTTTGAGAAAATAGATCACGCCAAAGTGAACTTTAAAAATCCAATGGACATTGTTCTCTTTCAAGTTACACCTACCCCCATCTCTGCCACAAAGCTACGCCCACACTAGGGGCATGAGGGGCAGTACTCAGTTAATGGATTATACATGGTTAATTTATTTGCTTATTTGTGATTAATTGTTACAACATGTACATAAAGATGTGGTCTTTAAAAATAGCACTCTGGAGGAAAATATAGCTTCAAGTTGGATAAGTCTCAATTATTTCAGTGTTTGGTTATGTTAAGTTTAATACAACGTTGGCTGGCTTCTGTACCATTTCTACTGTCGTGTGCCTGGACTCTGAACTCACCATGTAAACAAAGGCGGTTTCTGTGAACACGTGTGATTCACTAACGGTCTAAGGGATAGCGGGTCAATTGTCCCATCAATCAGGCTCAACCGTAGCGTTAGCAATCTGCAGGTCATCAAGTATAGGATATAGAATGAATGTGGCAAATATAATTGCTAATCCATTATGCATTCCACAAGAGGCAGGAGGGACTCAATGAAAAACAAACTGTACTGGAACAACAGTAAGTTGCACAAATCAATCTTTGTGGAATATGGGGTCTCTGAAAAACGCATTGATTAAATTTGTACGTCCTCCAGTAAGAACGACCCTCGTTTGAGAACGTTCTCTAGTTATAATCATTTATTCTGTTGAAATCTCACCATTGTGCCGCTAACAAGCAAATCGCACAAGACAAAGGGGTATAGAATAGACCAACCTAGTTTATTCACATGCCGTTTATAACTCACTATGGAGTACACGGTAAGAGTTACAACATTTGCAAGTAAAAGCCTGACTACAAATCTTAGAACAATTGCACACAAACTTTAAGACAACATTACTCTCATGTCTGTACTCAGCCTGCATGGCCAAGGTGCACGTCGAGCGTACACTATCCCGCAAGTCCGTTTCCCGAATATAATCACGCCAAGCGTTGCGGTGCAATGCGCTGAGGTTAACCGGCGCAGCTCTCATCCTTGCAAGAATGGACTCTTCCAACACACGCCATGTAAAATTGCAAATTAGACCAGTCCAAAATAACCCCACTGAAAGAATTAATATTATCACCAGCACAAAGAGGAATTTACAAAAATAAAAAAATAAACTCCTCCGTGTAATAATGGGCGGTCTCACTAAATACCGAAAACAACCGAAAACAACCGAAAACAACCGAAAACAACCGAAAACAACCGAAAACAACTTGACATCTACCGAAAACAACCGAAAACAACCCGTAAAATACGGAAAACAATGAAAACAATTTGATATCTACCGAAAACAACTCCATAAATACCGAAAACACCTCAATAAATACCGAAAGCAACTCAATAAATACCGAAAACAACAGTTACTCGAAACCTCCTAAAACACGCATGAACAACCGATCAGAACTCCAAAACAGCCGGAAAATGACTCTTAAACAACTACTTATTGCTATTTTATTTTCATCTACTCGTTACTATCCCTTGCATTATTTTCTCCTTGGTCGAGGGAGAGAATGGGGTGATTCTGGAGGATTTTTGCAGCAAAGGGGAAGTAGACTGTGGAAACACCTTTCTATCACACACTGTTTTATTTTGATCATTTAGTTTAATCCAGAATAAGGGGCCTCTGTGGTAATACACGTTTGCGGTTTGTGCATTTAAACCGATTTGTTGTGATGGCGGAATGCGTTATTATTGAGCAAGAAATGTACTAGATTGTTTTGGTTGCTAGAAGAAAATGTAGTACACATGAAGTAATGCGCAGCAGGCAGATTCAACAATAATTGATAAGCAAACCCATTTTAGAAGCAGTTTTGTCGGGGGATAGTAGTGACTGCGATTTCATGTTGGGGCCACTACTACACCCCCGCTCCACCGTAACCTCTGCTTGGAGTTACACAATAGATGCCAAGTAGTATAGATATCCATTGATGAGTTTGCGAGTTAACCAAGCAGTCCCCGTTTATAACATACAGGATACTTACAGGATCCGTGAATCTGAATTCGAACATTAATATATTCCAAAAGGCAAAGGAGATCGTTGACTCTATTATTACTAATATTGTATTAATAACATGGGTCGTCCTAGCCTAACTTCTGTCCAAAATAAAATCAAAATTATTAAATAATAACCCATTGAAATGATTGTCTGTTGTTTATGGTTGTGTCGAGTTGTTTTCGGTAGTTAAAAGTTGTTTTCGGTTGTTTTCGGTAGTTAAAAGTTGTTTTCGGTTGTTTTCGGTAGTTAAAAGTTGTTTTCGGTTGTTTTCGGTTGTTTTCGGTAATTACTGAAAGTTGTTTTCGGTTGTTTTCGGTATTTAGTGAAAGTTGTTTTCGGTTGTTTTCGGTATTTAGTGAAAGTTGTTTTCGGTTGTTTTCGGTTGTTTTCGGTATTTAGTGAGACCCATAATGGGCTCTTCCAGATAAAATGCGAACTGGTTGGCTGTCATTTCCTCCTACGGATATTGATCCAGGCCGAGCGATTAGTTACCCTTTTAAATGAGTTATACAGACATACATACCTGCAACATAGAAATTTGGTCAACGACCTTGAGGAGTCCCCTCCAGTGGAGCACTGACTGTGCATTGTTGGTAATGTTGGGATATCTTGGATATCTGACTCTGTATTTTTTGCATCCGTACACTGGAGCGGTATTTTGTGGGTTATCCAATCGTTGTCTCTCTGACCAATCAGACTGCACATCAGTCAGCTTTAACTAAAGCGGAGATAGTCAAAATTGTCTGTGCGGACCGCCATTTTTGTGCCTCAAACTTTGAGCTTTGAAACGTTGAACTCGGGATATGGATTAGTACACACATGTGCGGGAGGTTCCGTAGCAGGTGATGTTTGAGGCGGTGACCAAAGTGGTAGTTGACGGACGGGATGACATAGGACTGAAACAGCCAACCCTGTTTTTGTAGTTTGGCGTCCTGGAGCCATTTTACATCACCGTCCTGCGGATCTCACGACGAGGTATGATTTATAGAACTGATTATTTCCATCAATGTTAATCATCTGGTGTATCTAATACCCACTTTGACTTCATCTTCGTGACTACATTCTTTGTTGACTAGTATTTTTGGTATCCTTGGGCTAAACAGAATCTTATCAGAAAACGACAAAAGGGAGCCTTACAAAACACAAGTTACAAGCATGATAATCTCTGAGGAAATGTTGTCTTATTTGGGACAAATTGGAATAGTCATCAACATCAAAACAGTATTTGTGTGCACATATGTTTGTCCCAATCCTAGTATTTATTCGCAAAGAAACATTCTGTTCCAACGAGTGTTCACGTGTTTGTTTATGCGCATCGTCTCGTGCAAAATGCAGAGTCCGACCGGGGATGCAGCTATCACCTTTTCACTAATTACTGAGCACTCTGCTGTTTCTGCCCGGGCCTCCCTGGGTCTTTTTGGTACGCTAATGTGGATTGTGACAGTGATAATGGCGATAACACAATCAGATGCATTTCAACGGTTCCTGCTGTATAACAAACCAATCACGTTAATTCATCCTAATTGATTTGACGGACTGCTCGTTTCTCTATTAAATTCTTTCAAACATGGATGCTTTAGCTACCTCAAAATTTGATTGGATTATCCTTTTGTTTTTTTCAGAAGGCGGACCGACAATCTCTGACCATGTCAACAGCTGGGAGAAAACTGGTCTACAGGAAGGGCACAGAGCCACAGAATCAGGGCGTAACTAGGCTGAAGACAATGAAGTAGTCTGTATTAGAGAGGAGCCTTTGTCAAGTTGCGAGAAGCTGAACGTACTGATACTATAAGTCATGTTAGTTGTATGTTGAATTACCAGCTCTTTTTACTATCAGTATTCGTATCCAGTAGCCTGATGTGGAAATTTTTTGGAGTTGGACATCGCGAAGACTATGATTTGTAAACGAAACAGATGCAAGATTAGCCAAAGACTCCAATGTCAAATTCACACATATAAAATTAAATTGTATTCACATTTGATCCTATATTCCATTTGGAATTACAAGACGTCATGTGATATCGGCAGATAAATGATTTAACTTTCCCTTAACATAATCAGATAACATGTTGTTGCAATAAATTCTTTATTCACGTGAAATGTAATTATTTTGACACACATGGTGCTGTGATTTGTCACATGTACGAAATAACCCATTAAAGCGATCTTGTATAAGCCGAAAATCCCGTTTGGGATTCTTTAGGATCTAATCATTCTCAATATGCGAATAGGTAAAAAAAAACAGTATGTATCCGTGGAAAATGCCATGTTGGAATTCTTTAGGATACGATTAATTCAAATATACGGCAATATTCATTGAAAGACAATTTAGCATTCGGAGAAAATTGTACATTGGGATTTATTAGCATCCGGAGAACTCCAAAAATACGGCAATATCCATACAAAACTATTACTAGTAGCATTCGTGGCAAATCTTACATTTTAATTCTTTAGGATCCGGATAAAAATACGTATATATTCTTAAAGATGCTGCTTAGCATCCGTGGAAAATCCAATTTTTGGATATGTTGGGATCCATTTATTCCGGATCCCAGAAATCCAAATTTCGGATATTTTACAGATCCCACTCGAATCCGTTTGAATCTGCTAGCATTTGTTACAAATACCTGTGAAATATCCCTGTTGGGATATGGCTACATCTAAAGCCCTTTCATCCAAAATCTCCCGATGCAACAATAGACTGTTCCCAAATCACCCCTGTAAAAATCTTAACACTTTTCCTTACAAATCACTTCTACTAATCACACTTTATCTCAATAACGAATCTTACAACATTCCCCGTGCAAGAATAAACTTTTTCGGTGCACAATATGTGAATTTGCACAATAGAACAACCTAAGAAATACTCTTACTGAAAACATGGCTTTCGAATAAGAAACCTAGTCCCAAATTGAAGCAAACAAGCTCCTCCATGCATGAAAAGGTAAAACAAAACAGACTAAAAAAAGCATCCGATAAAAAAACGGAAATGCAAACCTCCTTGCAATAATGGGCTCTATCTGTGATACCAAAATATAAACTACAGCAGTCCAAGTATATTGAATCCATTCGAGTGCATCCCATATAAACAGGTAAAATAGACAAGTCCAAAACACTCGCTACGATATGGAATTTTGAATCACCTGCCGTTCAAAACTTGATTAAAAAAACATACGTGCAAGAATGGACTTTTCCTGTGATACTCTATATAAAATCATGAAGCTAAGCAGGAGGGGAGAAGAAACGCTATGCATTCTAGGATACCTAGGCGTGCCGCACCAAGATGGCGCCGGCCGAATTCTCGAGGATTGACGTGCTGTAGAACCCCGGGGACTGCGCGTTTATTCGGCAGTGTGTGGACACATGGAAGGTACGTATGGGCAGGGGATAATATGGTGTTTTATTTAGTATACTATATGTACTTTGTTAACGTGCCGATCGCTCTTCTTTCATGTGTTGTATCTTGTGATTATATACAGAAACTACATTTTTTGACATTTCCAAAGTCCTAAATGGTTACGGTAATACATAGCTACATTGAAGTTGACACCGTGTCTACTAGCCCCACTATTCAGAAGTGTGGTAACTTCAACATGTCCCAGGGATGTGATCAACTAATGTAAATCTTACAAAGGTAGTTTGTATCATTAGTAGATAGAATGGTACAGCATATGAGGCAATATGAAGCAAATCCAATGCTTTTGATGAAGAAAAAAAGAGACTGGAAGTTGACCTTCAATTGACCTCCTCTGTCATTTAGACCCAGGCTCATTCACAAATTCCACGAAAATACAAAAACTTGTCTGATTTTGAAAAAAATAGCAATATTCAATAATACTTATATGTGTCCAACATATATGGAAATATCAAGTCAATCCATTCTTTTGATGAAGAATAATGGTCATCCAAAGTTGACCTTGAATTGGCCCCTTCTGTCATTCAGACCCAGGCACATTCCAAAAATCCACGGAAATACAAAAACTTGTCTGATTTCCAAAAAAATAGCAATAATCAACAGCACGTATATGTCTCCAACATATATTGGAATAGCAAGTCAATCCATACTTTTGATGAAGAAAAATACGTATCCAAAGTTGACCTATATTTGAGAGTCTTGTGCCATTGGTACCCAGCCACATAAAAAAATCCACGGAAATACAAGAACTTATCTGATTTGAAAAAATACCAATAATCAATAGTACTTATATCCCTCCAACATATATGGAAATATCAAGTCAATCCATTCTTTTGATGAAGAATAATGGTCATCCAAAGTTGACCTTGAATTCACCCTTTTTATCATTCAGACCCAGGCACATTTCAGAAATCCACGGAAATTCTCTGATTTGGAAAAAATAGCTGTAATCAATAGTATGTATATCTCTAAAACATATATTGGAATATAAAGTCAATCCATACTTTTGATGAAGAAAAATACTTATCCAAAGTTGACATATATTTGACCTCTTGTGCCATTGGTACCCAGCCACATTAAAAAATAACGGAAATAGAGAAACTTGTCTGATTTCTTTACAAAATGGCAATAATCAATAATACATATATATTAGCAACATATATTGGAATATCAAGTCAATCCATGCTTCTGATGAAGAAATATGCAGCTTGGAACTTGAGCTTCTTTTCACATGTTAGGTTATTCACTCCTGGCCCTATTCCAAAACTCCCTGGACTTATGAAATCATGTCTGATTTTTTAAAAGTACTTATATCTCTCCAACATATACGGGAATATGAGGTCAATCAATAAATTTGATGAAGAATTATGCACTTTGGAAGTTAATCTAGATTGACCCCTTAGTATGTATGTTCTGCAAATTTGCAATTGAAAAATTCTCTGGAATTATAAAACCACGTCATTCTGATTTTCGAAAACTAGTAATAGTTACAGTACTTATATGTCTGCAACTTATGAGGATATTTGAAATCAATCGCAACTTTCTGATTTAGAGATATGCACGCTGCAAATGCATGTAAAGTTGCTCGGCCATATATTCATGTAATTGTGAACTTCAGTATTCCCTGGCTAAATGAACTATATGCATTGCATGATTTCCCTGAAATGATAGAAGTCATTTGTACTCCCATTTCTTCATCACAAATGGGATAATGGAACAAATATATGCTTTAGATCAGGAAATGTAAGTTGGTCAGCCATAGTGTTGACTTAAATACCCCCCAAAAGGGAACAATATTTATAGGTCATTGGTACTTGTATCTTCAGTACTAATCAGAGAAACATGAACTCATTTTGTTTTTGATGAAAAAATATTAACTCTTAAAACTTTATGCTTAAAAGCATATTTGCTGTGTGTTGAATGTTGACTTGTGCATACAAGTACATGTAGCTTTGGTTACAGACTGTTTGCTTTGCTGTATGGGAGAAAAATGTTTTGAAACTGTCAAGTACATGTAGAAAACATTGAAGATTACATGCTGATGTCATGATAACTCCATCTATACTGGTCTGCTGTTAGTGTGCCAAGCATACACTCCCCCCCCCCCCACACACACACATAGATTACATGTATCTGACCATTCAAGGTGATCAAGTTGTGTATAGTGACCAATATCAAAGTAGTGGTAACCATCTTGCAACCTTGGCTGAGGACAGAAAAGGGTGGAAAACTTATGTTGATGGATGTGCTGCCCCTACGGCCGGTGAGGCTATGGGACCGGTGAGGTGAGGTGAGGAGGTAATTTGATGCTAATTGTTTATATACTTTCCATTGTGAAATATTTCTTTCTTTTTCAGATGGTTTCTGCTTATCTCTGCAATCATCTTGCACTCAAGACAATCAAGTTTTGACATAGCATTACATACCCTCCTCTATTACTTGAATGCAACAAAGGAGAATATTATGACATTGTACTCAGAGTTTTGGATTTTCAATTTTTCAATTTATTAAGTTGCCTGTATGATTTGTATAAAAGCATATTGTAAAAGGGTAATGTCTGCAGTGGTTTTATGTTTTCATGCTTTTTCACAGTGATGAAGTTACTGCAAGCTTAGAATCTTTGCAAATATTTCCTTTTTAACAGTAAACAAAATGCATGTCAGTTTCAACAGCAAGCTTAAAACCACTCCACAGAAGTACGTTAAAAAGGCCCTTTTGTAACTGCTCATTTTTGTTTTCTTTTTTAGAGTTAACTATGATAAATATTCTACTGTTTTTATGGTTGAGGGGAAAAGAAGGATGTATAACCATAGCGATTGATTTCATTTAGAACTGTATATAGCACTAAAATGCACTAGTTGGCCGGTGTTTTAGAAGCTTTCTTTTTCAAAGTCATTGATATTTTCTGTTTGCTGGTTTTAACAATTAAGTACCAAAACAGTAATGGTACCTTTGACATTAGGAATTCCATGTATGAGTATTTCCTGTAATAAAATACTGTTTCAGTGAGTACAACAATATTGGATAATGTATGAAATATGTACCAGTTTTTCACTGTATGATATTAACATGGACAGAATGTATGAATTCAGCCTGCAGTATGTAGCTTTTCTATATAGCTGAAGGTACTTTGTTATGATAGTACTTGTGTGTTTTGTGTGAACTTATGTCCAAGCTATGTCCAGTAAGAAATGACCACCTAATGGCAGTTTTTTCCATGTTTTCTTCTTGCAGATTATAAAGTGCAACACAAGTCTGTATCTGATATGCATCTTATTTTGCACTGGCAAGTGTGATGCAACAATAATACAGATGCTTTGAACATAAATATTGATACATGAATACATAAAATTTGCTTACCTTGAACACACTAAAGCCTAATCGTTACCCTAACGGTAGCAATAAAGGAATCCAATATTATAAAGGAATATTTGCCCTCTAGTACTATTTGACTTACATTTCTGTTCATGAAGGGAAAGTTGATCAATCTTGGGAGATGTTAAGGTTCAACAAAAAAGTTACATAATTGTAACTTGAATATAGTACAGCAAATTCAAGATGTTGATTACATGATTATTTTATGGAAATAGACATTGGAATAGGTGAGAAATATGCTTTCACCAAAGGTTTGCAAATACAAACAGCTTTTTCTTCTTTTGTCACAAATGCTGAAAAAATTGGCTTTCTTCTTCTTCTCCTCTCAGAATCATCCTTTGTATGTATATAATACATATAAGTATTGTTTATTGTTTGCCTGACTTTGCCTACATAACGATCCTGCACCCGGAAGATCAGTAGATCTACTTGGATATCAATGTAATATTATATCGCTATAATCGCTATCCAAGGCCTCCCCGATTTAAATATACCGCGCGTACCACTTCCGGGTACCCGTCATCCCTAGCGAAAACCTTGAGTCGAGCCTCGTTTCCGTGAAGGGGCTTGTCACCGTACCCTTCTATGATTGATACCATGGTAACATGGAGCGATCTAAGATAGGACTTTGACCACACAATAAAATAAAATATCTCCGTACAAGAATGGACTCTGTCAGCAGATCCTCTGTAAGATTGCAAAATATACAAGCCCAAAATACTCCTAATAAAAGACAAAGTCACAAAAGTACAAAATGATAATAATTAGAAAAAATCCCCTTCGTGGAAGAATGAACTCTTCCAGCCAACACAACCTGTTTTTATTTTAGAATTTCACAATAGACCAGTCCCGAAATATTAATACTCCAACTGAAAACATGGCCCTTTTGTGTAATGAGCAAACCATCCATTACTGAATTTAAAGAAAGGCCCCCGTGCATGAATAAACTCTTCCAGATAACACCAGACTTGCTGATTGGAATCAAATCCGGTATAGTATGCAGGTGGGGTCAACGTCTGTTCAACAAATGGAATTCGGAATCACCACCCCTGTCCAAAACTGAATTTTAAAAAAATCCTAAATTCTCCCAAAAAACTCCCTAATGAGCCATTTTGATGTGATTTATACCAAATATCATAAAAGATCCTTTTATTAAATATCAAAGGGACCTCTGTACCGAATTTCAGGTCATTCGGTGTGATACCAGGGTACAAAAATAAACTGTTTTCGTTCAAAAATTGTCCCCAAAAAATCAATAAAATAATTTTAAGCGCAGATATAAAAAAATTGGATAAAATTAGAGGGTATTGGCCCACTCTACCCTTGTGCCAAATGTTAAGTCACTCGGTCCAGGAACGACGGAGATGACGCGCTTTGAAGATTTGACATTTGAGGAGATAGAAGAATAAAGAAAGAAGAAACAAGTACAGGTGTCTAAAAAAGACACCTATAGGCGACGCATTTTAATGTTACTGACCCGCCCCGGGGTGTATATGGTGAGCTTGAGGGGGGGGGGTATCTTGTTTGTGCGGGGTTGGTTCCTTAGGGGGGGGGGGTCAAAAGTGGCATTAAGGAGGGGCGAAAATATTCTGAACTTCTGATACTATTACACAGGCAATTTTCTTATTATGACATTATCTTTGACTTTGGTTATAGTACGAATTGTCAGTCGATCGATCCTTCATAGTACATGTACAAAACTTCAAGACTTGTATCAAGAACTTCCCATAACAATAATAGAGAGATTTAAAGCATTAAAAATTAAGGACTTAAATTGCGACTGTGGCTAAACAGCCCTATACGAGCATTACATTCTCTGCCACATAGGGCACATCTGCAAGCTAACTCAAGTCTGTTGTAGAGTTCTTTTCGCAGGATTCGCTTTCCTTCTGCCATACGCATCAGTCTGGTTTCTCCTGATTTCTCATAAAGAAGATAACCATAACAATAATGTACATCTAGAATTCCAAAGAATTAAAGATTAAGGACTATGTGACATTATCTGACCGGTTCGGTCCATAAGAAGACGGATTATAGGATGCACAATATACAAGGTAATTACGTCCATAATCTTCTGTCCTTCCTCAATATAAACGAGGGACATGATAATAAAAAGTGTAGATCATCTTCAACAGTATGTTTGTACATAGTATTATTAGTACAGAGAAAAATATGGTTAATGTAGTTCTGAGCATTCGTAGTTTTCAGGTCACACTTCCGCATACCAAATGCATGCCCGATGGTACACCCTTGGGAAGGAGGCCCAAAGATCACGACCCCCCCCCCCCCAAAAAAAACCCCCTGAAACACCTGCTTTTCCCCTCCAGCTAAAATCGAACAGTCACGAGCCACCTCAAGTCCTGGTAAATAGCTAGAAGTGGCTTACGATGCACGTGAGGACACAGCCGAAAACAAATGTCTACATGAACAACAGCGGGTGGAGCCAACAGGATCTACGTTTGATGATTTGATACCACCTACAGCCAGACAGAACCTGGCTGACACATATGTTACATGTACTATGCAGTCTATACTATCCAAGTATGCACAATTGTGTTCATAAGCCTAACCATGTCTTACTCCACAGATAGGGTAATTACAGACGGAACTTCACGGAAGCATGCGCTATACTACATCATATTTCATACATCATACTACTACATACAAGAGTAGCTCTCAGAGCATTGGCAGCGTCTTGGCCAGTTCAAACTTGGCGCTCTGCCAATTACTCATAGCTCTTCTCCCCAGTCATTGGTCAATGCTACATTCAAATGAACTTCCATATATGGTGTAGTCACGTGTCCTATTCCTAAAATAGCCTAGTTACCTAGTAACATAAACATCTGGTACAAATACTCTATACGCCTTTTATCTTATCTGTCTCAGTCTGTCCGGCAAAGTAAAAAGAATAGACTGGACATATTTTTTGAACGTGTTCGCCTTTTTCATAGGCATTTTGGCATCAACAAAACTGGTACCTGTGAACTTGCTAATAAGGCTACCTAAGAATGATCATGAATGTCTTATGTTACGGTCACATTTCCCAACCGGAAGTTACCGGAATAAAAAAAAAATAAAGCTACATTTATGAAGGATAGACATCCAAATTAAAAAGTAAAGCTGTTTATGGTCGTTTATCAGTTCACAAATTATGGCCACTACTTATTTTCTTTGCATTTTGTGTGTTTTAGGCCCTCTACATACTTTTTAGTTGTTCACGAGAGCTGCCCAATCGGACCCCTGGTTGGAACTGTTACCGTAAAACTACCCCCAGCTTGAGGAGCGAAAGTTGCCTGGTCGTTTCCCGTTTGGAAATGTGACCGTAACATTACCCTTAGTTTTGAGGAGCTGTTGAAGATCTTGTTTGAGAGATTTATTAATTCTTTTGGCAAATCTTTTATCCAATATTGTGTTGACCCTTTCACCTCACCTAGTATTAGGCCACAGTAAGTAGCTATTATGGATGACATCAGCGCGAATACAATGTTTTGAATGGAATGAATGAGAGCCGATCTAAGTGACAAAAGTTTTACTCATTGCGGCGCCCCTTTGTAATCAGTCCATCTGCATAATTCATCTCAGTTCGGGATGTTAGCCAGACCATGGCCACATGGGGTCGGCGTCATTGTCTTGGTGATGTCGGAATTTTTTAGTAATCGGTGACATCCCTAATTGATCTGAGCCGAAATGCCGCCGTGCTAATCAATGCCAAAAACATCCCTTTGTTTATTACCGACAGAACTCCGTATGTGGCCCGGCCGCTGGCACGGCAAGGTGCCACGGTACCGCTAAAGCGGTCATTACAGCAGCGCATCTCGTGGCGTATGCATCGCAGACTTTTCGCTCTGAAATTTCTCGAGTTTTCGCTTAAGTCTTTCCTCTAACCTTGTCGGACGATTTGAACACGCTTGTCCCTAGTTTCATCTTGCTGGCCAAGCCACCACGTATACGCCCCGTCGGCGAAACCGCTTCCCGTTCAGCGGAGCCAGCGCGCCAAGACCCCGTAAACGTCGGCCCGTCCCCAGAGCAAGTCAGCTAGGTCTCCGTCGGATCATTCTTCGGTACCGGTCAATCACGTCCCCGTTCCGGTGTCTTCCTACAGAGCCCTTGCGAGGCCCTTAACATAGGACACAACTTTCGCGGTCTCAAGCCGGATTTCCTCCGAACTTGTTCGTACATACCCGGCGGCATTGCTTGGAAAGTGCTTTGACAACGTACTCCCAGACTGTTGACTTCCTGACCCTTCTTGACCCGTCTTCAGCGTAGAGAGGCGAACATCCGGTCAACACCGATCAACTAGCCGAACCTAGTGACCGAACTCAACTCCACGGTGAGCTGCCATATTGTTGTATCTTGTTACAAACTTGTCCTTCCATTGTGTACGTAGAGCTAGGGCACAATGATATATGTAGACGCCAATGGGCTCCAGAAACCATAGCTCGTGATTTAGTAGCTTTGGCACGCAAAATCTCTGAAATCCATTCAGTTCGACAGGCGTCTCTAGTTGAACCAATCTGGCGATTGAAATCCCCCTGTAACATGTCGGACTTCCACTCACGCAACCATGATTTTCGTATCGAGTTTTGCCCCCTCGTCGACGCTACCCCATCCGTTCACAGATGGTACCACGCAAAGCTGTGGCAGAAAAACCCTAACTATTTCGTTTCTGAACGGTATTTTTCTGAGCCATTCTCTTCAAATTGTTCCCAATTGAAGGCTTGTTTTGTTAACTTTTTTTCAATTGCTTCAATCGCCAGGTGGCTTCACATTTGGTGTATTTTTAGCCCCGGACAGAAATGTTCCAGTCAGCATGACGACGACCTTGGACTGTTTCAAAAGAAACATGGACTGGTTCGACTGACATGGACTTGCAAAATGGAGACAAATGGCCGGATGCTGAGGATTCGAGTAACTAATCGCCTATGAGATTATGTATGAATTTCTCCTTCAGGTGAGTATGCCCGTTGTGCTGCTCTGGTTTAAATCTACTTAGTTATGTTTAGTTAAGTTAAGTGAAAGGTTATGTTGAACGGGAAGACAACGACCTTAGTGATCGGACAGGAAATTTGATGGGATTTATCCGTGGATTCTTGTGTCTGGCTCCCAGTCATTTGCTCTGCATACGTCCCCAGACTTGCGTCCTTGTCTAAAACTTCTGTGATGCCCACTCAACAGTCCTGTCATTTATGTTGTTATGGTTTATAACATTGCGTGCGTGTGTGTGTGTGTGTGTGTGTTCTCCCTCGATCCATTTACAGGGCGACCATACTTAACAAGAGCAATGATGACGATGTTCACTTGGACTCCACAACACCGCCACGCCACACACTGTGACTCTTTTTTCTTTATTTGTGATATCTCAACATCAGCTCCTACAGCATATCTTTAATAGCTGTGACGAGCACCCAAATAAACGTACAACGACGATGACAAAGTTATGGGTGACTTTGGAATAAACCATTAGTGTCAGTATCAGTATATTCGTATAGTATATGAAACGGGCGATGTCATTTTTGTGTTCTCTCTCGATCCCAACAGACTAACCATACAGGACAAGATCGACAACGACGAGATGTACTTGACACCCATACCTGTGTCCATCAGGACGAAACAGTTCCATCACAAAGTCAGTCGAGTCCTTCCACTGCAAGTCGCTGAGACGAGCTGTATCGCTGGAGGAGCCGGAATAGACGTCTGTGCACCTTATAAAGTCGGGAAGGAGCTACACATCACCCAGAACCGCACCGTCCACAGAAGGAAGACAATGAGAGGGCCTAAGGAATGCCAGAACAGTAGCAGATCTGGAGCAGCAAATCGATTGCACTGCCACAACCACAGAAAACCTAAAACTAGTTAGACAATTCACGGGCTGGTTTTGGCTGATTTATACCATGAATATGTATATATAATGTGTATATATTATAATAGTGGATTTTATATGTACAACAAAGAACCGTACATAATTTTCCCACAGCGACGACGGACCTAATCAAACCGGAGGTGTATGTACTAATGAAGAAAACCAACATAAGAATATGCAGCAGTGGCCATCGCTGGGAGGAGCCAGAATATACATTTGTGCGGCTTGAAAATTCTGAACAGAGCGGAGCCACACAACATCCAGAACAGCGCCATCTACAGAAGGAGGGCAACATGAGGGGAGTAGAGGCCAGTAGCAGAGCCAAGACGTACAGCCGATAGATTGCGATCATACTTGTACATGTATAGATAACCTGACATGACACCAGTTATAGAATTCACGGATTGACTGATTGATTGACTGTTTATATCACGAATATGTATTTTAGTGTATACATTGTAGTAGTTGATTTTATATGTATATGAATGGACCGTAGATGAAATAACCGTTGTTTTGTGGTGTGACAAGACCTGTCTGTTTGATACGCCAAAATGTGACCACGAGATATAATGTATTTGTATGACAGAGAGTCAGAGAGTATAGTTCAGAAGAGAAAGAGAGATCCGCAGCTAAGAACGAGGTTAGCGAGGCCAGCATTACTAGTATATAGTAACGTCAAACCATCTTATCAGTCTCCCGTGCCCAGTGTACGGAAAACCTTGTCTCTGCGTCCTTCCTTTATTCTAGCTATGCTAGTCTTCAAAGCAGAATCTAAACAACTTGAAACCCATTGGTTTCATGGCTTGTTTGAAACATGTGACTTATTAACTTTTCAAAATCAGGCTTTACGTAACCTGTATCTATATAGCCGGTATAACCTGGTATGACAGTCCTTCGGCGTAACACACCAGCTTCAATTCAAAACGACAACCACCTGAAAGCGCAACATTTCATATTTCATAAAAAGATATCGACAAAAATCTGTGACACATTGGTCTTCTATATTTTTTTGACCTCGTGAAGCATATTATCCCACCTTATAAAAGCAAAGCTCAGAAGATATTGGCAAAAGTTGTGCTATATTGGTCTTGTCTTCTTTAAAACATCTTATTTTTCTACCACTCAAAATCAGACTCTCTATGACTCCGAACGATAACCACTTGACAGCACAGGCTTATAAAAGACATAACGGCAAAAAGCTGGGACATATTGGTTGCCATTGCAAATTCATAAAGCATGCGAAACATCGTAATAATCTGTGTGTACGGCTTATGATATGCAAGGAGCGCAGTCACTTCCGGCTATGTGAAAAGACCGTTCCCTTAAATCATTAATCCTGAAAACAAAGAATTCCTCAACAAAGGAAAAATAACAGCTAGAATAGTCTTCAATGACCACTGTATGGACGACACCCCTGTGGTTTAGCCAAAAATCAATTCCCAAGGGAATGCATTCGTGGAATTTTCAAAATTTTTTCAAAGCGATCGTAATACTGTAGAAAATGCCTCCGCCCCTGAGGCGTCGCCAAAAAAACATTACGGATACACTACATTTTACCATACCTGCGGTATGGCTGAAATATAATAAAACCAATACTTATTCCATGTATTCCCAACACGTTACATGCTTTGTGTTCTGTGGTGTTATACATAGAACACTTCAAATTACGTCAGAACAAGATTAAACATCGATCTACAATGTGTATTGATAAATTATATAGGAATATGTGAATACATGTTGTTAAGTCTATTATGTTCATAAGGTTCGAAGAAATCATATTGGCTGCAGCTATCACTAGAACCGCAAGGGCATGGTTTTAACCCTCTCCAGACTGGGCTTTTTGGCCATTCCCTGGACTGGGGGGGGGGGGGGGGGTCAATCGGCCCCCCTTCGTATTTTAAAAACAGCTGAATGTACGATCACCAAATTTGCAGGGAATGTTATGCTCGTCGAGGTTTATAATTCCTGAATTTTTATATCTTTATGGCGTAAGATGACGTAATGATGACGTCAATAATTGATTTTTTTGGCTAAAACAGGGAATTCCCATAATATCTAAATATCTCACTCAAAAGCTTACCAATAAATGTTTCTTATAAATGTTTAAGTGTTATAAGACTTCTGTTGTCAGAAGCTGACTCAACGACGTCAAAATGACGTCAAATGACGTAATACAATGACGTCATCTGTAGTTTAGCCATCCACCATCTTGGATTATCAACCTTAAATGTCTTAAGATATATTTTTTCAACATACAAACGCTAAAACCCCATGATAATGGATTGAAAATTTTCACATAATTGTTTTCTGTAAGAAAATACCAAGTAGTGATGAAATCCGAGTGAAAATAACCTGATTATACTTTTCATCATGATATAGGCGGCCATCTTGGATTTTGACCAATTACGTCATCTCATTAGTATTATTCATGGATATCTAATTATAAATGTTCAACTAAGATGTGTTAGACATATGAAAAGTTTAGTTTAGCAATAAAATCTTAAAATCCCATTGTTTACACCAATTTGCCTTTCAGAAACCCGTTGCCATGGCAACACGAAAAAATTATGAACTTACTCTATTTTTTCCAATTGTTGCCAACAATATTCTAGGGAAAGTCACCAAGTTTGGTTGTTTGGGAGCTATAGGACGTCAAAGTTGGCGCAGGCACTCTTAGCCTCAAATTTGCATAATTTATGCATATTCAATAATAAAAGACTTTCTGGATAACATAAACTTTTATTTTTGTGAAAATTACATTGTTAGAACTGATTAGCGATTTTTACCTAAGGTTGTAGAATGTAATTTTTTTTGGTCAAATTTCTGCAATACGTTGGCAAGTAAATTTTAGGAAATCCAATCAAATTTAAAGCCGTTCTGGCGTTATGCGACATAAATGTGTTATGTTATAGTTTTTATAGCTGTACATTAATTGTGATTTTTATCATCAGTTTTCGTCACCAATGTCCCTTGGAACCAGAAGGACAGAAATGCACATGGGCAAACTTAATGTCGAAATGCTAGAGGTTTTGTAACAGCAAAACAGCCTTGATTCTGTTATGCTATAGAATCTGTAGCTAACGAAAATATACCTTTATGTCTTGTTGACAGGTAATCAGTGTTACGTCAATAGGAACTTGGCGTGCATCGAATCGGAGGATTAACCTTACCTGGGTCACCAATCCAAATTACACTTCTGTCACAATCGTCAACCCCAAACCTATGTATCAGATAGGGGACATTCTTTTCATTGAGGTCGTAGCAAAGGACGGCAACAGACGACGTAAGTTGTATGGCGGTGATTACCTCCAAGCAGTTTTACGAGACAATGCCCAAACCGCCAGTACAAAGGGTAGGGTGCAGGACCACGGGAACGGTCTGTACACTGTTAGTTTTATTCTCAGTTTCACGGGGAATGTGATGCCTCAGGTACAGCTTATTCACTCCAGCGAAGCAGTGCAACTTCTGAAGGAACTCAGAGAGATTCCAAACAAGAGGAGGTGGTCTTGTAGGTTCAAAGATGAAGGCGAAGATGTGACGACGACTTGTACGATTCTTCCAAGCCGAACTCTTTCTTCATCAAGTCAATGCGACTTCTCGGTGTTAAACACAGGCCGCACTTGGTTTTGCCAAAAACCAAACACAACAACCTGCGACAACATTAAGATGTGTAAATCAGCCAGAGACATTGTGGATGAATTGGTGACTTCTGAAGAACGACAGCTTTTCGAAAGGTGTGAAATAGGCTATAATTTAGGAGAGTTGTACTTCGGATTCTGCAGGTAGCATCTAAGGAATCGTATTTCGCAGACGAATTTATGCTCATTATGTATTGTCAATACATACATTATGTACTTAGGCTTAACTTGGCTGAATTTTGGTTGGCTAGCTCCGATAAAGGTAATTTCTTGTCGGTTTTAAAACGTAAGATTCATCATATCATCTCCGGCAAGTGTGAACAACTGATTTCATGCCAAGGCAGTTCTTCTCTTGCAGCCGGCATTGATTTCAACCTGATGCTATAATCCGGCAATGAGTTACATCATCGCCATGTTGTTTTATAGGCTAAAGGCGAGGATTGCATGTATTGAAGTATATCACATAACATATTTTCTCTAAAAATGGATGTATTTTTCAATTATTGCAGGCCTTTTTGGAACACAGATTTGGTTACGGATATCAATGGTACAATCTCTGTTAGAGAAGCTGACGGTGAGAACACACTTCCTTTCCTAAAAATTTTCCGCGTGGAAAAGATTAAAATTAATCACATATGTAATGTATTGTTTTTGATACCAGTCTACTTCCTCTGAAAATCGTTCCCTGTTTAGAAAATATTGTTCTAAACGTAGTTATTTATGAAAGCTTATTATCGATAAACAAGGCGATGATTCTAGCACTTGGATTCTTACCTAAGGCCACAGCAAGTAAATTTTGTTGTTGACATCCTCTGCAGACTGCAAAAAAAGTGCGATAGGGCGAAAAAACAAGATGGGTGAAAAAAACAATATGGCTACATTTTCAAAAATAGGCACCATGAAGTTGTGATGACTGTTGTAAAAACAATTAAAAGGTACAAAACATGGTATCAGAGACATTCATTCTTGTATTCAAGACATGAACTGCTGTGGTAAAAGTGACACTAGTGTGGTAGACGGGCATCACAAACAAAGTTGGTAACCACACTCATGGCTTCCATATTGGTGTCACTTTTACAACTATCCAATAAGTTTCATTTCTACAACTACAGTCCTGGGTACCTCGCAAGTGTCACTTCTACAAGTACAACACTATGTATTTGCTTATTTTGGTACTTTATCGTCATGTTGACCATCCCTGCAGAAGAAAAAAATTCTTGTTTTTTTTTCTGAAATCAGGAGAAAATTAATGCGCGCGCTGATGTCATCCATTAAATTAACTTGCTGTGGCCTAATATGCTGTTTATCACTAGCATAATTATATTGCAATCCATACATAGTATGGGATTGCAATATATTGTTTTTCCTTGGTTTCTTCTTCTCCTCCTGTCAAATCTTCAAATTGATTCAACTTTTTTTCATTTTTGGGCCAAATGAGCTGAAATTTGGCAGTGTGGTAGGGATAGCAAATACCCCCAGTTTTTTTTTTCACTTTTTTTATAGAGGCCATAGAATTTATGATATTTAGGGTTTTTGGTCATTTTTAGACAAAATATGTATATTTTGGGCCCCTGTGCCCTGGTATTACAACCTAATGACCTGAAATTTGGTACAGAGGTGCATTGGACATAAGAACAAAGAAAACCATCAACACTTTCTTCACAGATTACTTCAAAAATTAGTTATTTTAGGGGTTTTGGACATTTTTGACTAAAAATGTCTATTTTTGGCTCCTATGCCCTTGTATTACAACCAAATGACCTGAAATTTGGTACATAGGTGCGTTTGACATATGACCACAGAACCCCATCAACGCTTTATTCATTGTTTACTCCAAAAATGAGTTATTGTAGGGTTTTTGGCCATTTTTGACTAAAAATGTATATTTTTTGCTCCTATGTCCTTGTATGAAAACCTAATGACCTGAAATTTGGTACAGAGGTGCATTGAACATTTGCTCACAAGACCCCGTTGACACTTTCTTTCATAGATCACTTCAAAAATGAGTTATTTTGGGGTTTTCAGTCATTTTTGACTAAAAATGTATATTTTTGGCTTCTATGCCCTTGTATGTAACAGGATCCCATTGACAGTTTTTTTCATAGAGCACTTATAAAATGAGTTATTTTGGGATTTTTAGCCATTTTTAACTAAAAAATGTATATTTTTTGGCTGCTATGCTCTTGTATTGAAACCAATTGACCTAAAATTCGGCATGAAGGTTATAGGACAAGTGCCCACAGTACTTCATTTTCTCTTTGAGCAAACATTACTTCAAACTGTTGAATTTTGGGATTTTTCCAAGGATGAAGATGGATTGATGGATTGCAATATGCTGTATTTGCTCCTAAGCAAATGTCGGCCTTTCTAGTTATATTGCAATCCATACTACAGTATGGATGCAATATACTGTTTTTCCTTTGTTTCTCCTGTCAAAATCTTCAAATGGGATTAACTTTTTCATTTTTGGGTCAAATGAGCTGAAATTTGGCAGGGTGGTAGAAATAGCAAAACCCCTCAGAACTTTTATTCACTTTCTTGATAGAGGCCTTAGAATTTATGATATTTAGGGTTTTTGGTCATTTTTAGACAAAATATGTATATTTTGGGCCCCTGTGCCCTGGTATTACAAGCTAATGACCTGAAATTTGGTACAGAGGTGCATTGGACATATGAGCACAGAAAATCATCAACACTTTCTTGATAGATCACTTCAAATATTAGTTATTTTAGGGTTTTTGGCCATTTTTGACTAAAAATGTATATTTTTGGCTCCTATGCCCTTGTATTAAAACCAAATGACCTGAAATTTGGTACATAGGTGCGTTTGATATATGACCACAGAACCCCATCAACGCTTTATTCATTGTTTACTCCAAACATGAGTTATTTTAGGGCTTTTGGCCATTTTTGACTAAAAATGTATATTTTTTATTCCTATGCCCTTGTATAGAAACCAAATGACCTAAAATTTGGTACAGAGGTGCATTGAACATATGCTCACAGGACCCCATTGACACTTTCTTCATAGATCACTTCAAAAATTTGTTATTTTAAGTTTTTTGCCATTTTTGACTAAAAATGTATATTTTTGGCTTCTATGCCCTTGTATGTAAACCAAACGACCTGAAATTTGGTATATAGGTAAATTGGACATATGAGCACAGGGTGCCATCAACACCTTCTTCACAGATCACTTAAAAATGAGTTATTTCGGGTTTTTCGGCCATTTTTGACAAAAAAATGTATATTATTGGCTCCTATACCCTTGTATGAAAACCTAATGACCTGAAATTTGGCATGAAAGTGTGTAGGACAAGTGCCCACCGTACTTTATTTTCCCTTTGGGCATACATTACTTCAAATTGTTGAATTTTGGGATTTCTTTCCAGGATGAATATGGATTGCAATATGCTGTATTTGCTCCTAAGCAAATGTCGCAAATGTTTTTTTTTACAATAAAACTTGTAACCATGGATACTAGATACGTACATTTAAAAATTGTTAGCTGTAAAGTAATATCGAGCCCAGTTATTATAATTTCCCTCCCACGTTTTCTTCCAACAGAAAACAGAACTGTGATGCACTCTTTCCCGTTTTGTAAACCTGGAATTCCACACAAACACCCCGAGGGATTCTGGCTCCATGGCAAATGGCATTCGCTTTCTTGTCAGGTTCGGCAGTTCAGCCCGCAGAACGTTACAGAATGTCTAACTAACCACACAGTGCACGTCAGAGGCGACTCTACTTGTAGACAATGGGTTGAGCGTCTAGTAAAGTGGAAAGTTGTACAGAGAGGTGCAGGAAACAGCCTTATCGGCCCGTACACCGCCACCAACCACAGCAGGGGAATTATGGTTACATTTAACTTCCACACTCTTCCTATCCAAACTGGAAGCTGGTTCCCATTTCGCAACTTAAGTGAATCTGGAATTTCTGTAGAAGTCAGGAGTATGGCCGGTGGTCCTAACGTTGTGCTTGTGTTGAGCTTGTGTGCACATTTCGTAGCCGAACCCAAACACGTCTACAGTTCCCGCATGATCGAGGTGAAGTTGGCGATACAAGAGCTTCACAGGAAGTATCCCAAGACCAAAGTTATCGTAAAGACGTGCAACACACGGAGCCATCGTAGCTACAGGTCAGTCGTCCAGCAGTCAGACTGGCTGGCACAACAAATAGACCATGAAATGAGGAGCATTCTCGGAGATTTGAACGTCGCCATTTTAGACGTGTGGGATATGACAGTTAGCCAGTGGTATCCTCACAATATACATCCGAATCAGCATGTGCAAGACAACGAATTGAACATTCTTATGTCTTACATATGTCCCGAAATGTTGACAAATATTGAACAGTAGCTGTAACCACCAATCAACATGTTTGGAAAGACGTCACCGCTACCTAAATTTCAACATGGCGTTATCTGATCCGCAGCATTATTGAAAATCGTTCCAACAATACGATGAATCATTTACATGTAGTTTAATTACCAACTGTGCTAGTAAAAAATCTGAGATCATGTTGCGTATTTCTAAACCCTTATATTTGTTTAAGACAATCTAAAACAAGACTTGCTTTGGGGAAGAAACAAACTAGATATGCATAATAATTTTGCTTGCCTCAGTTTTGTACAAACTTGTGACATACATATACATACATATCATTAATACCAGAGGTCCACAAAACCATACCTTTATAACCGTTATAGCTAGTTTATTATGAGTGTCTTTCATTATGTATGCAATTATGCCCTCATTTGCTTAAATTATAATCGTTGATCATTTCCATCGGAATAGCAAACGCACATAAGCCATCTTAAGAAATAGGTCTATAGGGTTCTGCCAAATAGTCCCTAGGATTTGACGCATGTGTTGCATGAAACATGCAGGTATAGAATTTGGTGTGTCTGTCAGTGTGCGTGTCTGTTTGAGTTTCCGAATATTTGTGTTCACCATAACTCTAGAACCTCTGGATGGATTGTAATGATTAGTAGTATGTGTGTATGTAATGCAAAGACGAAGGACATTGGGCCTCTTGGATTAGATAGTGTATCTTTTGATCTGGGCATGTTATGGCCATGGTTTTATCTTTTTTGTGACAGATAGCTTTTAATGTAAGGAAGAGTTTATATTTGTATCGGCCCCCTAGCAGCTTAAACTGGAAATGTAGGGGCATTTTGTCAAAATCTTCCAGGGAGCATAACTGAACATAGGAACGACGAATTTCATTGGTATCTAGCATGTATTTTTGGCAAAGATATAAAGTGCAAATGATACAGATTTGGACCTTATTACATGGTTAATGAGAAAATTCTATATTTGAGGTGTTTCCATTATAGGAATAATGAATGTAAACATAATAAACAAATTTGGCAGCGTACATGAAACAGTGGCAGATATTGCCCGCCTCCCCCGGCGTAGTATGTGAAAAGTCCTGCTCGCAAGCGGCACACCGGGCTTTGATATGAGAGACGTCGGCGTAGATGCCAAATCGTATGTGACACGCAATTAGATCAACAGGTTATAACTAAATTTAGATTAGGGCGTTGCAAATATTTGGAAACCCGCGGAGTCGATTTTGTTGTAACATATTCGAACATTGAAAC
Source organism: Branchiostoma floridae (assembly GCF_000003815.2). Classification (NCBI taxonomy): domain Eukaryota; kingdom Metazoa; phylum Chordata; class Leptocardii; order Amphioxiformes; family Branchiostomatidae; genus Branchiostoma; species Branchiostoma floridae. The sequence continues at coordinate 16,125,282 of NC_049987.1, read as the reverse complement.
AATGATTTAAAATTGTTCTAAATAAAGAGATATTCGTACAGATGCTTTCGAAATAGTCCCAACATAATCAAACATGTTGTGACTTTCATTTTTAATTGTTTGAAAGTCTCGAATTGTTTTACTGAAACATTCTTTTAGAGTCAAGTCTACATTACCAAAATGGTGTTTCTTGCCTGTTGTTCTAACATTTTAGAAATCTTTGGACAATCTAAGTGTTATAAGTAACTGTTTAGAACTATTTATACCATCCGTGTGACGTTCTAAATTGGATACAATATTCTTACATGTTAGAAACATTTCTAATATCAAATACAATATTTCTGTTAGTTTCGAAACTGTTACAACATCAAACCACATGCTAGAACATTGAAACAATATCGTGTAACTGGGCCAGTCAGCTGGTAAAAGGGCAATTCACACATCCCTGCCAAGTGCAAGAAATGTCTGTCTCACAGCTTCCCACAAATGTGCCACCAGTGTCAACTAAACAATGCTAAATAAAATCCCATAATGCAAAAAAAGACCAAAACAAAAGACCAAGCTTAGCACCTTGTTTTACGGGGGCAATAAGAGTTTTTATGGAGGGAAAAATGACACAGATTGTTTGAAAATGTTCCAACAATGACGAAAACACAGAGATGTTTGAAAATTGTTCTAAATAAAGATACAATTATACCAATACCTTCTCAATGTTTCCAGCAAATATAAATTGGTTCAGACATGTTCAAAAACTTTCATTTTCATTTTTAATAGTTCGAACAGATTGCAATTATCAAAAATCCCTCGCGTGACTCGGAATTGTCTTTAGCTAAAATAGTTAGCACTCGCTGCAAATATTATTTCAAAACCCTCGCAGTGACTTGGAATCGACTCCAAGTTCTGCTATTTGTGTTTCTTTACATGAAGTTGTGCCTAGCATTTTTCAAATATTCTTCTAATTCAGAGACTCTATATCAAAATGTGTCTGTCATTTCACATATTGGAAATAGTCCTTGTTTCTGAACGAGAGCAGTAGAAAGTAATTTCCCCTTAAAGTTTGATTTTGTCTTAAATTTTCATTTTTGTTATCGGTTCAAGCAGATGTGGGTTTGGATAACAAGATGAGTTGGGCTTTCAACTGAGCTTATAGCATATTTATAGAATCTTTCCAGGCGCTGTGTATGACTTGATATAAACTAATGCGTTCAATGTAAGTACTGGGCCAATGGCGAAGCGTTGGGTGGTTATCTGTAGAAAAGAATCGTTCACTAGGGAATAAGTCTTTCACATAGATGATTCCTTCTTTAACCCACTGGGAAAAGAAAGGCGTTTTATCCATGGATCTCACATTTTATTGCACCATATTAGCTGTACAGGTCAGCTGGACTATTACAGTTAATGGGGTTTTATGTCATCTACTTTATCGACTTTGCGATAGTATCGTGTAAGGGGGCCAGCCCACATAGAGTTAAATGTTTTGGCTAGACAGATAGCTTTTAGTCAATGTGTCTAGCAACGGCAGGGTTCTCTCAGTTCTTTGACATCCCTTGTCAGCTGGCCAAAAAAAGGCCCACAATTGGAAACCGGGTAACCACTGAAATTAAGCTAGGTGGCAGAGGTCAAGTACCTGGATTAATGGGATAGGGGTTAGCAACGTTGTAAATAAGACGAACGCACGCAGAACTTGTTACCAAATTTATAGGTTAGCCAACTGAATATTGTTATGTTACCGATATTTCTTACTAAAAGTGCTAGACTCGTCTATGACGAAAGATGTCTCAACATTGTAACCCGACCGGAGCCTATGATGTACACCGAAGGCCGATAACTTGGTCAACGTGGAAGGATTGTGATAGAACTTAGGGCTGACTGGCAGATGAGTTGATGAGTGAGCTAATGACAACGCCGTGTTCTAAGTTGCCGGTTGACGTTGTAGCCCACGTAGAATACTGCAATGTTAGTAGAACTCCAGGAAGTTTCCCGTTTAAAACATAGCAGAATTGCTGTACGAAATTGCGACCATAGTGTGGCATTCATATGAGAAGAAGTTTATTGCACGACAATTGTACATGATACAATGTTGGGCAACAAATATTACACAAAGTACAAAATAGCGGTATAGAATGAAGCTTAACAACCTAATTAACATAACAATAAGGGCTGACACAATTCTATGATATAGTATTACAATGGAGTAGGCTCATCATTAGTTACGGTATTCTTTCTAATAGCAGAGCAGTCCTTGATATATTTGCCTATTTTTGCATCAGTATGGGAGTTCTGACATCTAAAGATATATACAAATCTGTCTGTAGCATTGGGTCTCTTGAATTCTGCTGTACTTGATTCGACAAATATGAATAATTCATTGCGTAAACTAGTGTTTCTAGAACATTCCATTCTAAAGTGAAATTCATCTTCAATATGCTTTGGGCAGAATGGACAGAACCTTTGGTCAGGGGCTATATTGTAGTATCTGCTTGTTTCAATATCCAATGTATGGCTACTGATTCTAAACTGAGTTATTGCTTTGTGGTGTGTCGTGGTCTAGACTGACAGAATATATGTTGCTCGTCCCCTCTCTTTGAGCTGGTACAGTCCAAAAAGATTGACCGTTACATTCGAGCGTTCGGTAGAAAGTTTTGGCCGGTTGTTCCCAAAGCAGTTCCAGGGGGTATATAGCCCGAGGGTTGACCGAGTCAAAAGTTTACGACTTCTCCAGATTGACCTTCCGGTAGACTCCAAGGAGCTTTTTAATGACAAATTAATTGGTTTTCTTATGCCTTACTATTCAATGTCACTGAAGTTACGGGCTTTTGAGAAGTCATTAATCTATTAGGGATTCACATAAGATTAACCTTAAGCTTATGCGGTATTAGCTTAGCCCTATATTTAGAAGATAGATAAAAAACACTCCATTCAGGGGATGCAGTTGTTTCGTGCCGAAAATTCTGAGCAGTTTAAAAATTGATATTGGAAAAACCTGAAAGCTGGGACTCAGAGAAAGAAAGCAGCATTTTGGACTTTGCCAACTTAGAGTGGGAAATGATACTCATTGTAAACAACGGCCATCACAATCGACCATGAGAAGAATAAAGGCAATTGAGCAGAACTTTGACACATTGTCGCCTGAATCACACGGAGATCACAGCAGGGTTCAGGCCAGGTCCTGACACCCTTACAATTGTATGACTTGTACGCAAAAAAATGGGAATTTTGTTTAGGTTTGAGCCATCACTTTCAGTTTTAAATTTCTTTTCTAGTATCACGTTACTAGGGCCAAAAGAATGGAGGTACACAAGGGCTTTCGATCTACAGATGTCTTCTGATGTTAGCCAATATGATAACTGAGCATTTTTATTTTAATCTAGGTTTAATATATTTAGTCCTCCCAATCCAGGGGGCTGGCTTATCACATCTCTTTTGAGTCTGTCTTTTCTATCCTTCCAAACAAAGTTGACATCAAGAAAATTTTTAAGAGCATATACATTCTTATTGCCTAGAAAGGTTTTCTTACTTCTAAGATAAATGTTCTTACGTCAATAATACATTTCTTACTTCAAGAGCATACATTGTTATTGCCCAGAAAGGTTTTCTTACTTTTCAGAGAAATGTTCTTTCATCAAGAGTATTTTCAAGAGCATACATTGTTATTGCCTAGAAAGGTTTTCTCACTTCTAAGATAAATGTTCTTACATCAAGAATACATTCCTTACTTCAAGAGCATACATTCTTATTGCATAAAAATGATTTCTTACTTTTAAGATAATGTTCTTACATCAAGTATACTTACTTCAAGAGCATACATTCTTATATTAATTAACTGCCTAGAAATTATTCTTAGACTTCAAAGATGAATGTTCTTACATCAAGAATATTTTTCTTACATTGAAAGTGTACAATCTTTTTGCCTAAAAAGGCTTTCTTACTTCTAAGATAAATGTTCTTACATCAAGACAAAATATTTTCCTACATCAAGAGCAAACATTCTTATTGCCAGCAATGTTTTCTTACTTTTCAGTCCTTACATCAAGAATACTTTCTTACTTCAAGAAATAGGGTTAAAATGACATGTTTTTGATGAATAAATGGATAATAAAAATTACAATGGCAAAGTTTTATTATATCTATATTTAAGAAACATTATAGCAAATACCTAGAGCTGTGTACCTATGCAGATTTCAGGTACAGGTACACGGGTTCAGGTACAGGTTCGGACCTGCAGCTGTACCTAAAAGTTTTTTAACAAAATATATGTAGGTTAAACATTATTTTCTGGTGTTAAATTGTAATCTTGTATGGTGAATTATTCAAATCTCAAAACAATTTCTTTGCAAGTTTTCTTAAGTTTCAGCTGCAAGATTATCACCATTGTCATTGTTGATTTGGGATTTACTTGCCCAGCATTCCACAATTGTTTTAGTGTGTTTAGGCACATAAGGAAGGATGAAGGAAGGGAGCCATGTTCCAATTGAATTTTTCGAAAAAGGAAAACCTGGTTCTTTGAAAAAAAAATAGGCCGGACATTAATCATTAATTCCTTTAATAAAGTCAAACCTGTTCAGAGCAACCACTCAAACGACTGTGGAAACATCAGACATGTGGCCACTATAGAGAAAATGCTGATGAACTGATCACGTGCAATATGTTACACACTTTTCAGAACCAACAAGTTTGCACATTCAACTTCTGTAACAAATGACAAGTCGGCTGCACATTTTATACGGTTTGGTAAAAACGCCAACAAAGACGTATCTTTAATAGCGCTCAAGGCACGCCTCTACCGCAAACACCCTGTCTAGTGTTAAAATCCGATTGAAAATAAGGTCCTTACACTTTTTATTATGATATTGTCGGACATCTTGGATTTTGACCCATTTTTCATTGCATTACCATTATTTATTAATGTGTAATTATAAATTCCATATTAAGATGCCAAATATTATCTATAAATCTATAAGAAAACAAGTGTAGTTTAGCAAGAAAATCTTAAAATCCCATTCTTTACACCAAAGTTAGTGATTTTGTAAAATATGGCAACACGGAAAAAATATAAACCCTACACCTTTTTTGGAAATTGTTGCCAACAATACTCTAGGAAAAGTCACCAAAGTTGGTTGTCCTAGCACAAGCCGTTTGGGAGTTATAAGACGTCAAAGTCGGCACGTACTCTTTCAGTTCCTTCCCCTAGTCTGGATAGCGTTAACCTTAAAATTGGATAAATATCATTTAAAAACTCATATTTTATCAATTAAGTTTTTTCTCAATAAATTCTATTCCTTGCTTTGTATACGTACACTTTTGTGTAAAACATAGAGTATTTTGTCGTATAGTGCAAGGCTACTCAAGCGGTAGGGCTTCGAATTCCCCCTCAACAGAAAGGAACTTTATTTTCTGCGAACTGGACTGTGACTTTCTCAACAACCCCTCCTGGTAACAGTGCTGCACGTACTCATGAAGGGAGCATTCTTGCTTTATCTTGTCGCACTCCGTACTGCAGTATGGCGGGGAAAAGAAAACCCCATCCCTCGGGACTGTGTCATTTCCCATGAGTCCCTTTGATCCGGCTTGGTACCTTCTGTTTCTGTCTTTAATCAGGTAGTAGTAACAGAGGTGAGAAGTTGTCAGCCAAGTGCAATATTCTGAGTCGATTTTGAACGGTGAGTTCCAAGGTGTTTCCGAGATGACAATAGGTTCCAGGGCCGAGTATTCTGAGCTGCAGTGAACTCTCAACTTTAATTCAACGTCCCGGAAATGTGCCAGTTCCTCAACAAAGCTTTTCCCCTCAATGGATATTTTCTTCCACATTGTCTCATTAAAGTATTTATAAAGTGCATAGTCTACGGCATCCCACTTCTCATGATTGTCCCTTAGTCTTTGCGAGATATTACTGGTATCATAGTCTGAAGAGTGATCATTGCTGACGTACTTATAGTACAAAATATCTTTAAGGTCCCAACACATCAGACGCCTCAAAAGCACCAATGATTCATCGATGTGCTCCGCCATCATCACGAGGTCAAACTCATGAGAGAGTTTATCTATAAATTTCCTGGTGATGTGGCCAATTTTGTTCATCTGAAGAGATGGGGAAAACAAGTCTGAAGAGAAACCTAGATCCACGGCCATCGGTTTTTTTGCCGGGAATAGCATGGGAGATCGTTTTGTCAGGTTATCGTAAAAACCGGGGTTTTCTAAGAACTCTTCTAATTGATTTGGAGCAGTGACATTGATTGTCTTATTGTAACCATAGAAGGCGAATGCAGAAGCAAAGTGCTTAAATGGTTCTCTGAGTATCGTGACAAATTTAGCATCCGGCGTTAGTAGACGTACGATGTTGGGACGATCGTACACGGTGTGGTATGTGAGTATATCGTAATTTTCTCCTTGTGGTGGCATAAGTATTTCAGGCTTCGACAGGCCGTCAGGATATAAACCATTAACATCTTTTGATATATGCTGCACGAATGAAAGTTTCCGCAGATAGCCGAATCGCTGTATGACCTGCATGATGGTACCACTGGAAGCTTTGTGCACATTGATAAAAGCAAGCTTTGTTTTGGAGTTGCAGGTGTTGGGTCCGTGATGGCTTCTGTAACAAATGAAGTCATTTAAAATCTTTAATATTTTACCTCCATGGTTGTATTTTCAGAAGCGTCTATGCAAGTATGTACTTGTGTGTGTGTGTGTGTGTGTGTGTGTGTGTGTGTGTGTGAATAAAGTAACTCAATAAAAGCTGGTCTGAATAATTTGATACTTACTTGGTTTGTTGGTAAGGTGTGATAGAAGTACAAATAATTAGATATTTTGGCCCACCGAAAGACTTGCCTTGGTACTGCAGTGGAACTTCGGGTCATAAACTAGCTATGGACACGATTTGTGTGCTAGATACAATTGTGTTTTAGACGTTACTTGAGTTTGGGATTCCTAGCGGATATTCAAGGAATTGCATAATTCCGAAAAAAAAATACCTAAAAAAAGAGAACAACGGATTTTCAGGATTTTGGGTGTGTAAGTAGCTCAGAAAGTTAACACAATCAATTACAAATAGTGTAAGATGAGGGCTAATTTAAAAAAAAACACATTAAAAACACGTGGTAAGAACTAAAAATTAGCAATTTAGTCATTAATGTCTGTCGACAAACGCATGGCAACCAGAAAAAAATGATAAATTATAACTAACTAGAGTTTTACCACCCCATACATTTGCCAACTGATCTTAACATTTTCAACAGGTGTATTAGTTATGTGTTTCATTAATTATGCAAATGAGGTCCTCATTTGCGTAAATTATATTAGTTCATCATCTCCTTCCCCAAATAACAGATGTATACAATCTATTGTAAGAAAGAAGTATCCATTTCATTCCTCATAACTTATTTGAATAGCTAATGTTTAATGATGTTACTATACGTAACTTCCAAATGCCACAGGTTAGAAAACCCTATCATTTACCACAATAGGATCATACCATTTCTTCATTAATTTTGCAAATTAGACTTATATTTGCATATTTTTATCATCTATTTATTATTTTTATTTCTGTGGTCTATATCCAGGGTGGTCCGGCTCAGTACTATTGCACTGTTTTGCAGTGGAGCCCTGCGTAATATTTATGAATCAATATTCTTCTCTCTCTCAGCCATCAATGTCACATATGGTAATAGTCCTATAATAGAAAAAATGGGTTAAGACAATTTCCTAACTAATTACGCAAATGAGATTACGATCTGCATAATCAACATCGAGCTTTATCCAGAATCACTAAAGCTATCTGTATACAAATAATGACGACCCGTCAACCCCGTCTTGAGATATTCACTTTCCAAGCCTTACACTTAACCAGCCCATGCAGTTCCAAAACAAGCCGGGGGGGGGGGGGGCTGGCTACACCACTTACTCTCGGTCCTTACCGTCCAGAACTCGAGATATCAAACTAGGAAGGTCCGCTGCAGTACCATTACAAACCTCTAAGGGAGCGAAAATCAAATCTTGTCAAGGTGTTATCAAGATCTACCCACATGCCAAATATCAATACAATCCATTCACGCATTCTCTAGTTATGCCGGTGAGGTACACACACACATACATAAATACATACATACATACACACATACATACATACAAACCCTATCCCAAATATTACCTTCATGCTGAAATTACTAAAGTAATGGCGAAACCGCTGAACGACAAATGGTGAGAATTTTATACTTCTGACATATGTAAGTTAAAATTGAACTTTACCATGCACACATTATGTAAATGTATAATCATTTGCATGAAGTATATCTCATTGAGGTGTGGGGTCGTGGAACTTTATTATGGCTTTGATATACAAAAGCATTAACTGGCTTCCTTTTCAGATGTTACACTTTTTGGACACAACTTATTTTCCACCCCAAGAACGATCTATTATTAACCAAGAATCACGACCCATTCTAGTACACAAACGTTGCCTTTAGTTGTATTTCTTCCTTGCAGTCGATCTCTGTTGGTATCAAATGAAACGTAAAACCTAAAGGTATATTTTGGACACGTGTCAGAATTAGTGTGATTCTACATGTAATGTTCCCAACCTGAAGCTACATTTGTCAAAAGTAAATAATGAAAGTCAGTAGACAGCCCCGCCAACTTGTGAAGAATGAGATATTCCTTTTAGTGGATTGACGACATTCAAAAATTCCTTTTACACCTTGAAACAGGTCAAAATATGCTTACCTCTGGAACGAAATGGAGCCCCTAACCCAAGGCCTGCTCGTATCAGAAGCGCCCTTTTGTCCAGGTAAGGATGATTCTTCGACGCTTGCACGCATCATGAACTGGAGGCAAAGGCTAAGCCCGAGGCAAAAAATAGCCACAGCTACTTTGAAGACGGGCGTTGAACAGTTTTGAATCCGGGCTGTCGTCATTTCTGCCCACCTTCCCGTTCTTCTCTATATTGCAAAGATAAATAAAATATAGAATTATTATTAGAGCTGAAAAACAGCAAAGTGTGCGGTGCACTCTGCAACAAACTAACCACTGGCGATGACTATGTTTATCCCGTTTAACCCTATCTAGGGGGCTAACATTGCCTCCGCCAACTTTGAGGTCGTATATTTTGTACACCACTTCTATTGGGTTTGGGGTTATATGTAGAAAAAAAAAACTTACTTAAAAAAATGAAGCTTGTCGATCAAAGATGGCGGACAAATGGCCTCAGTGTCGTCTTCATTGGCAACTAAAGACTTGCCAGAATTAGACACTAATAAGGTATCCTTTATGATCATCGTTTTGCTATTCAAATACCCTTAGGTTCAGCGGAAATTCCATATTTAGACGATTTTAGCCC